>NW_010270068.1:0-6540 GCF_000690775.1 Eurypyga helias | reverse complement strand
ATTTGCCAGTACTCATCTATATTAATGTAAATCACTCCAACAGGTCCATGTCCTTCTTATGTTGATGACCCCAGAACTGGACGCAATACTCCAGGTGGAGTCTCACAAGAGCAGAGAAGAGGGGGAGAATCACCTCCTTCAACCTGCTGGCCACGTTTCTCTGGGTACAGTCCAGGATACGGTTGACTTTCTGGGCTGCTGGCACACACTGCCAGATCATGTCCAGCTTTTCTACTGTTACTCCCAAGTTCTTCTTCTTAGAGCTGCTCTTGATCCGTTCTCTGCCCAGCATGTACTTGTATTTGGGATTGCCCCGACCCAAGTTCAGGACCTTTCAGTTGGCCTTGTTGAAGTTCATGCAGTTGGCACAGGACCACCTTTCCAGCCTGTCAAGGTCCCTCTGGATCGTGTCCCTTCCCTCCAGCATGTCAACCAGAAGACACAGCTTGGTGTCATTGGTAAACTTGCTGAGGGTGTACTCAATCCCACCATCCATGTCACTGACAAAGATGTTAAATAGCACCTGTCCCAACACTGACCCCTGAGGAACGCCACTTGTCACTGGTCTCCACTCATACATCGAGCCATTGACCACAACTCTCTCAGTGTGGTCACCCAGACATTTCTTTATCCACTGAGTGGTCCATCCATCAAATCCATGCCTCTCTAATTTAGAGATAAGGATGTCACTCTGAATGGTGTCAAACGCTTTGCACAAGTCCACGTAGATGACATTGGTTGCCTGTGCTTTATCTACCAAGGTCATGACCCCGTCGTAGAAGGACACCAGATTCATCAGACATGATCTGCCCTTGATGAAGCCATGTTGGCTGTCACCAATCAACTCCTCATTTTTTCAATATGCCTTTGCATGTTTTCCAGGAGGATCTGCTCCATGATCTTGCCAGGCACAGAGGGGAGACTGGCTGACCTGTAGTTCTGAGGATCCTCCTTTTTTCCCTTTTTAAGATGGGGGTTATTTTTCCCCTTTTCCAGTCAGGGGGAAATTCACCAGACTGCCACGACTTTTCAAATATGATGGACAGAGGTTTCGCGCCCTCATCCGCCAGTTCTTTCAGGACTTGCAGATGTATTCCATCGGGTCCCATGCACTTGTATACCTTCAAGTTTATTAGGTGCTCCTGAACCTGATCCTCTCTAACCATAGGTGGCTCTCCATTGTCCAAATCACTGCCCTTGCCTTCCATGACTTGGAGGGTATGGCTTACACCATTGCCAGTGAAGACCGAGGCAAAAAAAACATTGAGCACTATGACCTTCTCCATACCCTGGGGAACCAGCTCTCCAGTTTCCTTCGCCAGAAGGCCCTCATTTTTCGTCAACGCATTCCGGGAACCTCCTGGCTTGCTTGTGCCCTGCCGCATTGTCCCTCCAACAGATCTTGGGGTGGTTAAGTCCCCCATGAGAACTGGGGTTTGTGACCATGAGGCTGCTGTGATCTGCCTTCTGAATTTTTAAATAGCAGTAATACAAATCTGCAATGAACACTTTTACAAGATATTAAACCAAGATGCTTAGAGACACTAGGGAAATTCTACACATGCCAGAACAACCTCATAAAGTTCTTCATAGACTATCGTGGCCTGATATCTATTTCAAAAAATTGTGTTGTTTTGAAAAGTATCGTAACCTTAGGGGTTTCGCAGTTCAGTTGCTGGGAATGAAGTAAAATGCACACAGGGAAAGCAGTGTAGAATGCTGTCATTTTGAGAGATCTTTTTAAGGGAGGCTATCTGATGGATGTTTTTTCCAATGGTGAAGAAAAGGAGAAAGAGAAACCCATAGTAACACAGGCCAGAATTGGATGCTGATGATCCTTTGATTTTACCCTGTATGCTTCATGATCACATTTTGCAAGTTCAAAAATAAACCCCTGAAGTAAGATACATCTAATCAAGTAGCACTATCTGCTGCAGCATACCCCTAAGGTCACGGATCCCTGCTGCCTCTCATTCATTTACTGCTGAATAGAGAGCCAAGATAACAGCATGAATGTCAGGATAGCCTGCTATCGCTGGCTTTCAACTCCTGATGACGCTTTATCAAAAATGCACTAACATCAGCACCAGAATTTACACTGCAGCAGACAGACCCTTGTGAGTAATGGCCAGCAGTGTGATCTGAATTCCCAGTGGGTCAGAGACACGAGTCAGCAACGCCAGCAGCTGCCCCAGAAAGCATCTAGCCTTGCAACTGGCTGCAGGGACTTTTCAGGAATGGTTGTCACAAAACCCTCAGAAACCAGGTCACCAGCTCTCCCTTGGTCTGAACTGGTTTGTACATATCTTTTTGCTCTAAACAAAGCAGATTTGTGATCTTGAGGTTCAGAAAGTTTGTCCATGTCTGTAATAGCCACAGTTCCTTAAGTAGGAGAACTACACACAGAAAACTGTAGAAATGAGCACCTTTAATGTATCTGACATCATTCTGCTCACACTCATTGGCACCTACTCATACCTATTGTCATTATTCATTAAACACCCTTTGTCTTAAGTACATACAATAATTTTGGAAATAACTATAATATAATATGATGGAAATAAAATAGTTTTCTCTCCCTGTACATTCATCACAGAAGGAGAACACCCAGAAATTATACTTAATTCTTTTTAGGCATATAGTTTCTCATAGATTATAAGTGCCTGTAAAGATTTTGAAGTCTGAAGTACATCTCCTCCCAAATGTTTTCCTGAATTGTGGTCTCTGTTATTTATACATAATTACTTTGAGTGGAGCTTAAAGCTCAAGTTTTTATTAAGTGTTTTTGGAATGAAAAAAATTTGCAAACTATTCTTAATGCACTCCTAAAAATTTGATTTAATTTGATATTTAAATCATTTGCTCTATGGTGGGAAATAAATATTTTGTGGTACTGGCTTGTAGAAACACAAACAAAAAATTTCAAACTTCTTTCTAACCATCTCAGTGTTCTCAGTGTTCCTGAGGAACACATTTTGTTTATGAGTAGGATCTAACTGGGCTAAGTTACAGGGTGAGGATATGAGAGGTAAGGGGAAATAGTCATAAATGTGGAAAGTTCACTTACCAGGTTTCTTTTTAATTTGACAGAAATATTCTGTGGGCTTATATAACATGATGTAATGTTGTTATAAGGATAGGCAAATCTTTCATCAGAAATTCAACCTATGCCTTGGTTCTGGCAAACATCCATTATGCTCTTTTGACAAGAGAAAAAATCCTAAAATCACCTGCCTTATGTGTCACATTAATTCAACTGAAGTACCAAGTCTTGTCTTAGGCTCTTTCCACACTAATGAAGCCAGCAGAGAAACATAGGCACACCCATCACAATTACCTCCCAAAGCAATTAATTTCACCCACCTGTTTTAGAAAGGGATAAAACTACTTCTGGGAATCCACCTTCCCTCAACTGATTATAGAGAGAATAAAATAAATTCTTTAGAATTAAGATTTAATTGTTAGATATTTAAGTGAAAGTGATCCTCTAAGTACATACAGATTATGGCATTACAAAAGAGATTTATTGAGACTCCAGAATGCAAGCACTGTACACCCAGTAACATCCTTTTACCACCTGTCATTTATAGCTCTTAATCAGTAGTTAATAAGCCATAGGTCTTGGGTAAGGTTATTAAGACTGGAGAAGTGTTGAAAACAAATAAAAGAAAATTACAAGTGGGCTTGGTAGCAGAGTCATTCAGCCGGTGGTCAGTGGACCGTGTTTGCTTCATAAAGCATCTGGAAATACTCTAAAAAATGATTACAAAAACCAACATGTCTGCAGGAATCATCAGGAGCCAGTCCTTGATGGCAGATGTCATTCATTCTGTTACTGCACATTATCAGAGCAATTGCAAATTATTAAACAGTGGCAATAAGGTGGTCCATGCCTGGAGGTTTGGTGTTTCTTCAGATTAAAAAAAAAAAAACCAAACCCAAAACAAACAAACAAACCAACCAACCCAAACCAACCCAAACCAAACCAAAACAAAAACAAAAAAAACCCCACCCTGTTCAACATATCAGCTGCCTGTGTAACAAGAGCTGTGTTTAACACCATGACTGTAACGGGAGACCTCAGATTTAGAAGCACTATAAAAAATCAAATAGATTATAAGATAATGTCAAGGAGTGATTTGTGGAAGTGGACACACTACATCTACAGCTATTGTGCTTGTGCTATTATGGGCTTTGTTCTGAGCCTTGTGTGGGCTTTTTGTTCTGGATGGTTCTTTGAACAACATGCTTACTTTTTTTTTTTAATACTCTAATCAATCCTACATTGTTATATTTTTCTAAAAGTGATTGTTGTAATAGTATTACCATTTAACTATATTAGCATTTAAAAACTCCCAAACAAGATTCTTGAATTAATATCTTGGGGTTTATTTCAATTTTAGCAGGTATCAAAAAGGTAAATAAATAAATGTGAATATTATTGTGAAAATGTAAAACTGAGTGCAAAAAAGGACTACAAACTGCCAGAAAAAGAGCTTAAGAGACCTTCAGTTCAATAGGGTATATCTGCTTTCTTCCATAAGAAAGCTGAAATGGGAATAGAGATCAGAAAATTTAAAATCATTTCACATTGACATACTCCTTATTCACAGTAGTGTGTATTTCTCTTTGAAGCAGAAACATGGATAGAAGCATAGAAACATGAGCAGTTTATTCATTGGCTTCTCAAATAACTTATTCTTGCTAAACCTGAGAGATTGATGCTTTTTCTTTCACAGAGCACAACAATTCCTTCAGCATGCTATAAATTTCTGTATTTTAAAAGCCGCTCCTTTAGGACAAATGATAAAACAATTAAATTGGTGGGTTTTGTTTTTGTTTTTTCTCACTTTCAAATTTAAAGTAATTTTTAATAAAAAGTAAATCAAGGACTTGTTCACAGGCAAGTAGGAAAGCCCTGGAATTTAAAAACCAGATAGTGACCATTCCATGTCAAGGTATAAAGCAGCATATTTAGAGCTCCAGAGTGTATTTCTTTAGGGCTATTTATTGTCTTCTGTATAGTTTTTCAGAGCCAGTGTTGGTATGAATAGTTTTCAGCTAACTTCCTTCTATGACAAATTTCCTGTGTGTATTACTTTTCATAGCAATCCCCAGGGCAAACTAATTTCAAAAGTCAGGAGGAGATAGGAAGGACTAGACTTTCTAAAGATTTACCAAAACATATGTTTTGACAGACTGTGGCAATACAGCAGCAATACTCATTGTGTAGTCTTCTTCAGAATACTTAGCGTACAAGAACTCTCTGCATTCAAAATATATTTCCACTTCAAATCCAATGAAAACAACAAATCAGACTCATATTTGTAGCAGATCTTTGACAAATGCATTTATGGCTTATAGGAATGCTTCAGCCTAGACATTCCTAAAATATTTTCACAATGCTTTCCTTTTTAATTTCTAAAAACACTCTCACAAAATCAAGAAATGTTTTCTATCCATTTATTTCTATTAAGCCAACAACAATGAAAACAAATAATCACACTGTTTTCAACAGAGTAATGATGTGAGCTTCTGTAAATAAATAAAACCCTTTCAAATGAAGTTATCTCCTGGCAGTTTAAAACAGATTCTATCTGGCATGTCTCTCAATAATGTAGCTAAAATCTCTGAATTAGATTTACCTGCTATAATATTTATACAAAGGTCCTCAGGAAGGATCTGGAACATTTCTGGATACCAAACAGAAAGATGGACTTTTCAAAAACGTTTGAAACATTAAAAGAAAAAGATCAATGTTTTGTGTAACTGAAACCCCATATGGTTCATACCAACTTATTTTTTAATGCTGGTCAATATTCAAACATCATAGATTTGAATGAGCAAGTAAGAAAAGCAGGTTTAAGAAGAAATATTAATAAACCAACACAAGCAATAATCTTTTGTGAAACTAAAATATAAGCAGCAGAACCTAAGGCAAGTAATGAGTTTAGTTGAAATACATTATCCTTATTAGAAAGAATAAAGATTGTTATCTCAGAACTGCCTTTGTTATGAACTTTTCAGCCTCAACAGAACATAAACTGAAGAAATGTTCAACATTTTAATACTACTGCATCCATTACATGGCCTGCAGGGGCCATTGTGTTCATTTTATCTGACCTCCTGTGTAGCACAAGGAACTTCTCTGAGTTCAATCTTGTTTGAAATAGAGAATATGAAAATTTTACTTCCACAAGTACATGATTTTGTGTCGTGAATCCAGCACATTTTGTCACAGACATACAGAAAGTTCTGTGAGACAATTTGGGAAAAGAGAGGAGTGGTAAGCATACAGACAGAGGTCACTAGGCATATCTAGTGCTCTAGTTCTCCATAAGCCTACACAGAGAGGTATCACACACTTCTTCACAGTCCTGCCTGTGCTCTGGACTTTCATCAACATTTTTTATACAGCCAAGGGAGGTTTCTGAGCAGAAACTCCAAGAAATTAAATATGGCCTTCATTGGATGTCATTTATATACCCAAAATTATGGTTTGGAATATTCACAGAGACCATGGTTTTTAAAATTAATTTG
>NW_010270067.1:82579-84982 GCF_000690775.1 Eurypyga helias | reverse complement strand
TTCTGCTCTGCGCTACCCTGATGGTGCTCTTGGCTGCCCTGGGCACTACCTTCCAGAGCTGATTCTTGAATGAGTGCAAATATCTAAGTAAGGTGGGATGACTAAATCAAAGCATCACCACTACCTCCAAAAACCCCAAAAAGAAAGTGTATATGCTTCATATTGACCTTCAGAATAAAATAAAAGATTGTCACTTAAGAAACCTAATTCAGATTTAAACTTCTTATTTTTCATGTGGACATGGAATAACACAGGGTTTTTTGTAAGCTCGGCAGGAGCTGGTGTTTTGCACTTTGGACACCTACATGCCCTGACTGCTTTAGCTCAGTGCTCTATGTAGTGACTGTGTAGTGTCTTGAGACCTTAGCCCTGCCTTGCTGAACAGCTTTTCAGGAGTGACAGAAATTTGCTGAGGACCAAAATGTTTTCAGCGTAGTCAGTTCACAAATTTCTAATATGAGAGAGAGAATTACAGCTGAGACATAGAAATACCATAGGAAGAGTTACTCTAAGTAGATGAAGAAAAGTTACTGGATGCTAGAAATAGTACCATAAAGTCTGTAAAATTTGTCAACTTCCTGTTAGGATTTTTAATCACAGAATAGAACCATAGAATCATTTATGTTGGAAAAGACCTTTAAGATCATGGAGTCCTACCATAAACGTAACATTGCCAAGTCCATCAGTTATTTGGATGAGCCTGAAAATGGAGTCATTTAGCCAAAAAATGTCCAGTATCCACATATGTAGTGTTACTTAGCCCACGTAGATTTATGCCACAATCACTATAATGCGTGAAAGGGGTAATGGTTTTAAACTAAAACAGGGTAAATTTAGACTAGATATAAGGACAAGTTTTTTTACAATGAGGGTAGTGAAGCACTGGAACAGGTTGGCCAGGAAGGTGGTAGATGCCCCATCCCTGGAAACATTCAAGGTCAGGGTGGATGGGGCTCTGAGCAGCTTGACCTAGCTGAAGATGTCTCTGCTTATTGCATTGCAGTTAGGATAGGTGACCTATAAAGGTCCTTTCCAACCCAAACTATCCTGTGATTAGATACTCAGAAGTTTTTAAGTCTCTGGCTTGTCAGACTTCTGATCTCTCTCTTACCAGTCTTACCTGCAGTAGCAACTGCAGAGGTGCAGTCACAAAATGGAGCTGAAAATACTACAATTACCTTTTCCAGTGAATGTTAGATCAGAACTTGATTTGTTTTCTTATGCAGCTATTCAGCTAAAGGCAAACAATACATTATTTCTGTAATGCTAATTACAATCTGCTTGGTATGTGTTGCTACTAAATTCCTCCAGCAATTATTCCTGTCATGGCAACAATGGAGAGCCTGTCTTCAGGTGCCTGGCTCCAAAAGTTCACCTTCCTGTAGTGCTAGGTTGATTGATCATTGCTGTACGGCACTCAAGAACATTCCCTACAGATACCTTGTCTTTTGGTTTCTCACGTAGGCAGTGTTAGATGCTAGAGAAGCTGTGTGGTATTCTTGCTGCTCTTTGCAAAATGGCAGAGATCAGGGCACCCATCAGTCCTAGAACACCAAGGTTGAGCCTGCAAGTGAGGTCAGGATTGTGTTGCAGAGCGTGGTGAATGTTGTCAGTTTTGGAGTGTGGCCTGGTGTAAGTCTCTATTCAGGAAAAAGTGTTCTACAAAATTTGTGATCTCTTTTTTGCAGCCGCCAGCATCCTGAGCAAGATAAATCAGTCCATAGATCCGTGTGAGAACTTTTATCGATTTGCGTGTGATGGCTGGATATATAATCACCCTATTCCTGAAGATATGTCAAACTATGGTGTTTATCCTTGGCTGCGACACAACGTAGACCTCAAACTGAAGGGTAAGTGTGTAGTTTCTGAAAGCGTTTGGTTGGCTTGTCACAGTAACTTGTTAATTGGCTGGTTTTGAAATGAATAAAAACTTCATGCTTCATTCTGATCATTTGATAATATCCAACAGCCGAACCTGATGTTCTGTTTTAAGTATATTTTTGTTGTTTTTCATTGGAAATAATATTGAGAGATAGGGAATTGTAACAGAAACAGAATTTGGGAGGAAGAATAAAACTGCTGGAAACTGTCAGTTAAGAATGGAGAGACAAAAGGATACTCCTTAGAATTATAGGATCTTTTAGGTTGGCAAAGACCTTTAAGATCAACCCTTAACCTAACACTGCCAAGTCCACCACTAAACCATGTCCCCAAGCACCTCGTCCACATGAATTTTAAATACTTCCAGGGATGGTGACTCAACCTCTTCCCTAGGCAGCCCGTTCCAGTGCTTGACACCCTTTTCTGTGAAGAAATTTTTCCTGAATTCTAAATCTTCCCTGGTGCAACTTCAAGCCATTTCCTCTTGTCCTCTTTTCTTATCTTTATACCAAAGAAAAAGGC
>NW_010270067.1:72367-82566 GCF_000690775.1 Eurypyga helias | reverse complement strand
CCCCCATGCAGTAGATGGGCAGACCAGAGTACAGGAGCACAGTACACACACTTAGGAATGTCCCAGATCCAGACAAACATCAGGCTGGGACAGCAATTTGTCTCCAACAGTGGCCAGTAGCAGGAAAAGAATATAATAAGGCAAAACCAGGGTGGTATTTTCCAGCATACTTACCTAGCTCTTGGCAGGAGGCAATTTACAGATTTCCGGAGGCAGAGGTGGTTTGGGTATTTTGTTTCCTTTGGGTTGCAGTTCAAGCTGCCATTGAAATACCTGAGCTATCATCAGTGAAACAGGAGGCTGCTTAAGAATGTGTGTCTGGAGGAAAAAATGTTCCCAGAGTGGAAACGTGTAGGCAGAGAGGTATTTTAGTCTTCGTGTGACTTGACTTTGTGCGGTACTCTGTAGCAGGGCCACCTCGTTGGGAAGCTGTGCCAACCAGCTGGGGAGAAAGGGTGAGGATTATTGTGAGGTGGGGATACCCTGCCAGATTCTTAGGCATCAAAGCCCTTCTCCGCTTGCTTTCGTCAATCATATCGTATTCAATTTTTGCATCGTTAAGTATTTTAAAAGCTGCATTTGGTTTCAGAATGTGACTTTGGAATTTCGGCATAGGATACAATCTGATGACTGCTGGTTTAAGTCTGCTGAAGATGTCACAACCAGAGGGGGGAAAAAAAAAATATTGCCGGAGCCTGTTTTAAGTTATGCTTTGTGTTCTAATTGTTCTGCTGCCAGAATTGGACTGTATTAGATAAATGCACATCCTGCATGAACAACAGACACAAAGAAGCCAGTCCTAATTGAATATATAGTAGCAAGCTGTGACTCTCATCCTTAATTTCCTCCTTTTACAGTGTCTAATCAGGGTCATCATGCTAAGCCACATTTTTATATGGTTTCCTTACGGCAGTCCCTTTAGAAGTTGATAATCCCTAGTTTGGAAAATACAAGACAAAGAAAGAAACATCTAAGTGGGAAGTATTTGCTTAATGGAAACTCCCTATCAAAAGAAGTGTAATGAAGTGCCTGATAAATACTTTAAGAGGAGGTCTGAACTGCTCCTCAGCATGGTACAGGGACAAAGATGTGAAATGTTGGGTTGTGTAGAGAAGTTGATTTAATATAACATTTGTCATCCCCTCAACTTTTTACTTAATAAGCTTTCCAAAATATATTTTTGGTAATTAAAAAAAACCAAAAAGAAAAGGGGTTGGATGTCCGTGTTGGTAGCTGAAATAACAAGGCATAACTTCAGCCTCTCGTATGTTTGTGTTTTAACTTGGGTTACTTCATTAAATTAGCTTAACACTCTGAGTTACTCATTTGTGGATGACCACAACCTTGCTATCAAAAGTTGTAGCAAGATGAAGAACTCTTGTGTAGAAAAATATATATACATGGCTGATCAGACCTTGGAAGCCAATTTAATCTCTCCTTCCTAAAGAACTCTTAGTGGAACTTTGTACTTCATTGAAAATGTCCCTGTTTGACACTCAGTAGGTTAAAAAAGCCCCAGTCTTTAAAGAGCTGATTATTATGTATGTTCTATGTTCTGGAATATTTATCATGTTAAAGAAAACTGTAAATCTTAAAGTGATAACATGGCTTAGCCAGACAGCCACATTTTTCACATTTTATAGTCTTTGATGGTGTGATACAGACAGAAGTATGTATTCAAGCAATATATGGAAAATGATGTTACTTAAAATAAGTTATTTGAACATCTAATCTATTTTCTAGTCCTTAAATGTTCCTGAGCCTCGGGCAGAAAGGGAGCTTGGGTATTTGTGTGAAGACCTGTGTACGGCCTTGGCTACACAAGGGTATCTTCTATCTTCAGAAAGCAGCTGCTTTTTTTTTTTTTTTGTTCAGGGGCAATTTCTATGGAAGAAGATCTTCCAGCTGATAATGGTTAGCAAGTGTAAGACTTAGTTTTGCCTTACCAAGAAGTGGTGAGTGTAGCTGTATTCTGTAGTGAACCCCGCATGAAGTACTGCTGGGTTTGAAAGCAAAGCTTTTTTTTGCCCTTTTTTTTTTTTTTTGAGGTTCCAGACACACAAGAGCATGCAACTTTGCAGGTGTCAGCTTCAAGAAAGTTCAAGAAAGTACATACACTTTATGTATTGATGAAGGTTTTTGGTGCTTTAATGGGGAATTCTAAAGAGAGGAATGGCAATGGGTCAGTGGAAAACAGCTGAGAACTACTGAGTGGTACAATTTTTGCCTGCATATCTCTGGCTGACTGAAGGAATAGGACAAGAAATGTGAATTTCAGGGTGGTTCTAGATTTGCAAAACCACTTAAAAATCCTATTTTTGTAAGATTTGGGTTTATAATGTAGAAGGAATATATATACATATATATATATATGTATGTATATATATTGCTCCTGTGGCTTTCTCTATCTGTCTTGGGATGGATTTAAACTAAAATAATATCATCATTTCCCCTTTAATTTCTTTTCCGTTCTTTGTTTGAGGGTCACTTGGATTTCTTATTCTGCTCTGAGAGGAATCCACAAAACACATGTGTAACTCACTTTGATCTCCTGACTACACAAAATACATAAAATCCTAGTCTTGTGAAAGCAGTGGTAGGTCTTTCTGTGGACGTCAGCAACAGCAGGACTTCATGTGTTGTGGGGAATATACAGAAGACAATTGTAAATAGCCAAAGATATATTAAAAGCAGAGACTTGTGGTTTTGGTTATGACCCAGATCCCAAGTAATGGACATCTAATATTTAGGTTAAAATTTCTTGGCTCCTTATAGAGTTGACCTGGGGAGGACTGAGGTTCTCCTTCCAGTTAGCTATTCCTGGCTGGACCAGACTGTCCCTGACTTGAAGCCAGTCTCATTTGCAGATACACTGCAGTCATGTTTAAAAAGTGCCTCTTGCTGGTTAAGAACAACCCCTTTTAATGCCGATAGGCCTCTGAGGAAGCTCTTGGGGTCCTTCAAAATGGAAAAACTTGTTTGACTGTGACACCTGTTGTATAAACAAAAGCTGTCTCAAACTGTGAGTGTTTCAGCCTTATGTCAGGTCAAGATTGCAATGTCCGTGAGTTAATAGATGTTTTTCATTTACCATTAAATTTCTTTCAATGCTAATTGTGTTCCTGATGAATTTTTCCATTTTGATTGGTGAACTTAATTAAGAGTTTAGGAGCAGTATTGTCTTGCCACTGAAATGCAAGTGGATTTTTGTGAATAATTCAGAACTGGAAGTCTGAGACAATTAAATCAGTGCCTATTACCTGTAGCGAATGTTGATCATGATCCAAGCGGTTTCTTCTCCCTTTTTCCAACTCTGCAGAACAATGATATACAGCTGGTGTGGTTTTTTTTTTTTAAGTGACCATGCAGGAAGTAATAAATTAAAAAAGAAACAAACTGCACAAACATTCCTAAATCTCAGCACTGCAGAGGAGCTGATATAAATTATGTGAATCATTTGTGAACATGTCTTCCAGGCCTTTTAAATTTAATTTATGCTTGTGGAAACCAGTTTATATATTAAGTCTCCATACTGACCCTGGAGTGAGACACCTACTTCAGGCTAAGTTGCTGCACTAAGCTTTCTAGTGTGGTTATTTTCTGAATGTCTATCAATTTAAAGTGAGGAATTTCCACTGTGGCAAACAGAAAGCAATGAAGGCCTTTTAGGATGGTATGGTGTGTGGGTTTTTTAAAGAACATGACATACAGCAAACAAAATAAATTGGCAGTGTAGGCAACTTTTCCCAAGATAATCTGCAATGGTTTTCTTTAGAAAAATAAGTTCTTTTTTTAAAGTAAAACGATTAAGGTAAAAATATCTCAGTATGGAATTTCGTGCCATTTGACAATAGGCAGACAAATCCCAGAAGCTGGTCTTGGTTGGGTGCTCTCCTGCACAGACCTTGTGCCACAGGGCTCTTTAAGGATGGTTTCTTTTTTCCCACCCTTCAACACGTGCTCAGCTGGGACCACTGGGATGGCTTGCATGTGGCCTATGAAATCTGTAATGTAGCTGCTGGCATTCATCCCTAGGATTCTGTATGAGCTGACCTGTCTTGCGATTCTTCCTTCAGAGGTAGCTGGTTGAGAGCTGTCCCAAGTAAGGGGGAGAATACCAGCAGTAATAAAAAAAAAAAAAAAAAAAAGGGGGGGGAACTCCCCTAAAACCACCCCCACGCCACAAAAACCTCAGAGTGTATTTATGTTATTTTCTCCAACATCATCTTGTTGGATAGCTACTCCTGGATAACAAGACGGCAGCAAACAACAGTAACAGCACTTATTGCTCTTTTGCTTGGTCTTTTCTCCTGCAAACACATTTCTTTTTAGTGGTGCAGATGGGTTTGTTTTTTGGTGGTTCAGATTTTCTCTATAATGTCTTATTAATCTAAATGTAGGAAAAAACGTAAGTGGCACAAGTCAGGTAAATCTCTCTGGACAACAAGTTAATAGCTTTCTGGTGACATGAAGTACCTAAGTCAAAGGTGGAGAAGCCAGGACTTTCTCCAGGCTTTGTGGCTGCTTGAAATGAAAGCTGTATTTGTAATGGGTGATTTTGGGAAACCATGAGTACAGAAAGGAGATAATTTTGGTTCCTAAATGAGGTTTTAAGGCAGCACAGTAACAGAGCCACAGGATTCCCACAGCATCTCTGTTTAGAAGACCAAAGTGTCATCTTCCTGCGAGCCCTTTGCCACGCTGCTGTTCCACATGTGGCACAGTATTCCCCCTGGATTTACAGTGAGCCTCTGTTTTGGCTGTTCATATTATATGTTCATAAATGCAGATACTGAATTTCAGAATTAGTGTGTGACTGTACTTTGGGCTGGTAGTTTGCAGAAAGAAGATTCACACCTTGGAAGGCATAGCAGTACATGGCATCTGATTTCCCATTTTCTGATGAACAACAACAACAAAAAAACCACTCAAGTACATGTTGAAAGTAGAATCATAGAATGGTTTGGTTAGGGTTACCAACCCTAACCCTAGGGTAACCCTAACCCTAAGGGAAGGGACCTTAAAGACCATCCAGTTCCAACGCCCCTGCCATGGGCAGGGACACCTTCCACTAGACCAGGTTGCTCAAAGCCTCATCCAGCCTGGCCTTGAACACTTCCAGGGATGGGGCATCCACAGCTTCTCTCGGCAACCTGTTCCAGTGCCTCACCACCCTCTCTGTGAAGAATTTCTTCCTGATATCTAATCTAAACCTCCCTGTTTTCAATTTGTACCCGTTACCCCTTGTCCTGTAAAGTATTAATATGATGAAGTAAAGCTTGATGCTGCCATTTAGTACGGAGTTTCACCTACATTATAACAGTTGGGGATCTCACAATCTTCTGGTTCAAATGCAGTTTAAACCTCTGTGTGTAATGTTGTCATGATGTGTTATCCCCTACATCATAATACTAGGAGGCTAGAGGGGCAGGGTAGGGGAGGGGTGTCTATTGCTCAAAAGATTAAGATTTATTGTTGAAACTAGTTTTATGAACAGGTTCTCTCATCCCCATAAGATGATTTTTGGTTCTGTTACAGTTTGTGTACAGCTATGTTAGCTGATTTTTGGAGGAACCCACATGGTGTGCTTATTTTCTCATATACAAACTTGGAGAATTTACAAAAGGCTGAAACCGTGGAAACAAACAGCATTGTCATTTAGGAAATGTACTGTATATTAGGGCACTGAGCAGCATTAGGAAACATTTATGTAAGCACAGCTGTGTGAATGCCATTTCCTTGAGAACTTCCATATTGCCTAAATGGGTATTCAAGAAAAGGATTGGGGAATTTCTTCTTGAGGGGTGAGGGAGAACCCTAAAATGGCAGCTTATTAGTTGGGTTTCTTCGTGTAAATACAGCGTCCTTTCATGAAAATGGTGTTTGGGAACACTTGTTTGATATACTTGATTTATGTTCCTCAGGAATTGGAAGCTGTATTAATTGATTGATTACTAAATCTTCATGAATTCTGTGGACTTGCATATTAATTACATCCTAATTAATGCCAAATTAATTCCTAATGATTAAGTGTTCTATCAGAATGTCAGAGGAATTAATAACAATGGGCTGGTTATTTTCAAGAGCTGCTAGTCTAAACATGGTGAGATGGACACTGCTATCAAGGAATAGGCTGACGGACATTAATTGTGTCAAATACAAACCATGTTTGTCTGACTTGATTAACGATGTGCTGATCATCATTAAATGCCTTTAAAAAAAAAAAAAAGGCAATAAAAACGTCTTCCTCTGCAAACCCCTGAAATAAAACAAGGGGTGGGGAAATGCAGTTTATCAAAACAAGGAAGGCGTAAATGAAGGCATCAGCTCCACAAAGACAGTTCTGAGAAATGCCTTCCTGGAGCTGCAGAATACACTGGTAGTTTTTATTTTTAAAAAAGTTAATGGTTTGAAAGCATGGAAAATATCATATTTAAGGTGTATCTAAGGCTGTGTAAGTCAACACAAGGCCTTCCAAAAGGCACCAGTCATCCTGTTCATTCGCATCCTGGATGATTCTGCCTTCCAAAGAGGTAGGAATATACAATATGGCAGGCGGTAGCATAATCGGAGTTATGTCTTGTACTCCTCGTTATTTCATATTCCTTTGTGAACAAAGATTTTGTCTTTACAAAGGTTGCTTTTAGTGATTATTTTGAGTCCTGGTGTACTACAGTACGATGATTTGGGTGCCCTGATTATTTACAGTGAGGAACTGAGAGAAAAAAGGTAAGAAAGAAGTAGAAGGCTGATTAAGGAGGGAACACTAAATACATTAAAGTGGAAATAATGTGTGCTTTGGTAAAATTTAAAATCTACATTATAAGCACCAGAAAAATGTACTGACTTGTGATTTGATTTTATTTTAGACTCAAAGGGAAAAGCTTTATTTAGTCAAGGACAGTTTTAAGCACACAGAGAAAGGTGTGGGTTTTTTTTTTTTTTTTGGCAAACCTTTGATGCTATTTTGTTTTTACATATATACATTTAGCAAACAGTAGAGAAATCTGGACCATAAGGCATTAGAAATTCAAAATAGGTGTTTATAAAATGCATTTGAATAATTTTTGTAGACCTCTAACTGCTTTTTAAGAAGATTTAACTGCTTCTCTTCCAGTCTGCTGAAACGAAGCAATATTTATACCCACCAGGAAAGAATTTTTTTTAAAAAAAGAGGATCCTTAATGCCACAAAGGTGCTGATATTAAAAAAAAAAAAAAATTTTCATTTTTGGTCTTTTTAGTTCTGAGGGAGTGAAAATTTCATCATTAAACGATGTATTTTCTGATTTTGGAATCCTGGAAACAAAGTTTTAAATAAAAACCAATAATTTGTTGCTCACTTCTTGTAACGAGCCTGGTGGGGATGCAGACTCCAGACTGTACATGTCGGACTGTGAACCAGACACCTGACCTAACAAGAAGGGCTGTAGAACAATTAGCAGAACAGGTAATTTACAAAAATAAATAAATTTAGATTAGTTCATTTTTTAGGGAAGCCTCAAAACCCATATATATTTGCGATCCATTTTTAATAGAGGAAAGGGGTTGTACTGTACGATAAAGTTGCATAGCACTACAAATTTTCAGAAGAGCTTGTGTGTTAAAGGCATAAAAGAATTTAGTCAGGCCTTGAAATTATGTATTAGGAGTTGGGTTGCACTGGTGCCAGAAGAGAGCTGTAAGTAGGCTTTTGCATCCTCTATGGAGGTTCGTCTCTGTGGTGTTTTCCAGGCAGGCGAGAACTTGCTCTGGTCTTTTCCACAGGCTTCCAGATGGAAAGTAGCTCTGAAACAGAAGCTGGGAGAGGTGCATTAGTGTGGGAGTTTGACCTGTGCTAATAAACCTGCTAAGAGGGATAAAGTTGCACTGAAGCATTAAATGTTGTGTCCTGTAGCAGGAGATGTCCATATCTTTTTCAGGAGAGTACTCTGAGAGACCAGATTTAACTCTAAGAATAATCTTGGCTTGACTATACTTGTTCCCAGGAAATATGTACAGCTTTGAAATATGTTAGTTGAGTCTGTTACTTCCTTTTAGAACATATAGAGATATATATGTTCACCCTCCCCTTTATGCTCTTCTCCAGGTATGGGGATCAGGTTTCTAAGCTGATGAGTTTAGACTGCTTGTGTTGCAGTCTATTAAACTCATATTTTCATGTAGCAAGACAGGAAAGTTACCATTGGTCAAGTTATCACAACAGACGTGTATAATTTTAGTTGCTGTGGCCAGTGCTTTTATTTTGAGGTAGAACATTGTGCCCCTTGTAGGCCTTAATCTGTAAAACTTACTGCTGCCAGCTCTCTGCTTAACTCCAGGCCCTGAAAAAGAACTGGAAACCAGATACTCTAAATGAATGGCACCTGACCCCCAAACCATTCTGAAATAATCACTCTTGGAACATATAAGCTTGCATTACTGTAATTAAGATTGTACATTTGTCTAACTGTGATTTCCGTAACAGCAGCGTGATTCTGAAGTATTTTTTTGTGTGACCTTCTGGCATCCTGGCCAAGTCATTGCTCCATGAACTGTTCTGAACTTGACTTCTTAAATCCAGTGTACTGGAAGTTTGAAGAAAGGGCAGTTTCCTTCATGACACTGTTGTAATACTTAGATGCCCTTAGTGTGGCACAAGTGCAGTTGGGTTTTAGGGGTTATGGTTACTTTTCAGGAATTTTTTTCTATAGCTCTTTAGTGGGAAGAAAATATGGGGTTTGAGGGTTAGACATTCTTGCCGAGGACTAGATTAATCATAATTACCTTATGGCTCAAGAGACCTAAGGGAATGACATTCTGCACAAGTGTTGAGTGGTTTGATTGCCAAACTCAAACCAAGATTTGAGTAGATTTTTCTCTACTTTTAAGCTGAAATTCCTCACAGCACATCCTTAAAACATCCTGCTGATGGCATCAGAGGATCTCCTGCAAATTTCCACAAGATAACTTGGGTTTTGTGCCTTCACAGAGGTAGCACATAAGAGTGCTAACTTGGGAAAGAAACAAAGCTTGTGACTGACAGCTGGAAATGGGTGAACAGCTCTTTTATTTATTCTTCTCATCGGTTTAGAAACCTGATCAGTATGGCTGTAGAGCAGCATAGAGCACAGGGTAAAGAACAGAGTCTCTATCACTCAAGAATTGAAAGATAAATCCACTTTCTTTTGCCATCAGGTATTTACAAAGAAACTCCTTTTCTACAAGCAGAGTACCTGCATTTTGGTTTAAGAAATTGATGCTCGTAAACATGCAATATGGAGCGTATGTCTGGTTGCTAGCTACTTCTACCCAAACCAAAGGGAAAGTGTACTGTTGTGTACTGAGGCTTTGGTAGGACCTTACTGTAGACATAGTTGACAAGAAGCATCATTGGTCTTTGGCCCAGTGGTTGAGTAGGTATGAGTTTCCAAGAAGCCCTTGGGCTGCTTTTTGGATCTGCTCCTGAGAATAATGTGTTACAAATTGCTTTCAGTTGTAGTACTGAGCATCATCTGGGTAATGCTGAGTGACTCCCACTGTCACTGACATTGAGAGGCATTCGTCATCTCCAAAGGACCAAGCTCTTTGAGTGTTTGGATCAAGTTCAACAAGCTTTGTGCTCATAAAGGAGCACTCTTCCAATCAGTAGGACTCTGACTTGAGTTAGATAAGGAGGAATTAATCCTCTGTGGCTCACTTTCTTTATCTGAAGCAATGCATAATGGCTGTATCTCCTTGGTTCCACATGCGTAAGAGAGCTTTGAGATCCTTATCCCAAATGTAGAGAGTGCAGTGCTAGGAGTAACTATCAGATTATCTCCTATGACCTTTCTAGTATCACAGATAATTACATTACATGGGTAATACAACTCTGTTATGGTTTAACCCCAGTTGGTAACCCAGCACCACACAGCTGCTTGCTCACCCCTCGTCCCACTCTCAGTGGGATGAGGGAGAGAATGGGAAGGGCAAAAGTAAGAAAGCTCATGGGTTGAGACAAAAGAGTTTAATGAATGAAATAAAATACTAAAAATAATAAATTGTAATGAAAAGGAAAACAACAAAAAGGGAGAGAAACAAAATCAAGGAAAAATAAGTGATGCAACTGCTGCCTGACACCCAGCCAGTCCCCAAGCAGTGATTGCTGCTTCCTGGCCAACTCCCCCTAGTTTATATGCTGAGCTTGATCGTAGAATTGTAGGATGGTTTGGGTTGGAG
>NW_010270067.1:20489-71314 GCF_000690775.1 Eurypyga helias | reverse complement strand
GTTCCAGTGCCTCACCCCCCTCTCTGTGAAGAATTTCTTCCTGATATCTAATCTAAACCTCCCTGATTTCAATTTATACCCATTACCCCTTGTCCTATCACTACAGGCTCTTGTAAAATGTCCTCTCCCAGGAGGTGTTAAACAACACCAGTCCCTGAGGAACACTGCTCTTTACTGGTCTACACTCAGACATTGAGCCGTTGACCACAACTCTCTGTGTCCATCAAACCAGTTCTTTATCCACTGAGTGGTCCATCCATCAAATCCATGCCTCTCCAATTTAGAGACAAGGATGTCGTGTGGGATGGTGTGAAATGCTTTGCACAAGTCCAGGTAGATGACATTGTTTGCCCCTCCTTGGTCCACCAAGGTTGTGACCCCATTGTAGAAGGCCACCATATTCATCAGGCACGATCTGCTCTTGGTGAAGCCAAGGGGCCATATCGTATGGAATACCCCTTAAGCCAGTTTGGGTCAGCTGTCACCGCTATGCTCCTTTCCAGCTTCTTGTGTACCTCCTCGCTGGCAGAGCATGGGAAGCTGAAAAGTCCTTGACGTATTATAAGCACCACTCAACAACAACCAAAACATCAGTGTGTTATCACACTAGTATTACACTGAATCCAAAACACAGTCCTATGCCAGCTACTAGGAGGAAAACTAACTCTATGCCAGCTGAAACCCGTACAAGTTCAATAGCTTGCACTGGGATAAAACATAATTCACATTGGGCTAAAGCTTATCTTCCAAACAAGCATCAGGTCTTGAAATGTTAAGGGGCAGAGAAGACACTATCTAGTCTGGTTGCTTGGCTCCAGTGGTTAATCACTGTTACTACTGAATTTGTCTCCATCTTCCAACTGTTGCCTTTCTTTGTGCCTTTTTTCAATAGACTAAAGACCTCTTTGGCACTAAGCTTTTTCTGTGGTGAAGTACTTTTGTACTGTAATGTCACCCTTCTGCCATGTTTTGCAAGACAAATCATGCTCCCTCACTGCATAGCTTTTTTCCTCGTCTTCTGTTTCTCAAGCCACTCCACCCAAAGAAAACCCCAAATGGTTGTGATGTTTTTCTACCCCTGTCCAGCTGTCCGTCATCGTTTTTAAAATACGGACTGCCAAAGGTGGGCATGGGATAGCCCATGTGCAGCAATAAAATCATCTCCTCACTTTGATGCTTCTCTGTTGTTGCAGTCCAAGATTGCTGTTTGCTCTAGCATTACCCTGGGAGCTCATCCTGAATTACTTGTCTGCTTCTAGCTTTTCACTCCTACAGGGTTACAACTTTCCAGGAAATGGGATGTCCCCTTGGGGTTCTTGTATAGCCTTTTTTTTATTTTATTTTTGTGTAAAGTCCAAACATATTCCCACTGGGATATTTGTGCATGCAGTTGTTTTTCTTCAAGATATAAAACATTATAATATGTTTCAGGTCATCATCAGATATCACTGTGCAAACACTTCAGTTTGCATTTTCCACATGCAGCAAATGTTTGTAAAAGGATAAGGACAAAAGTGAATGGAAAAAAATGCTACTATCTTTACTAGCACAATGTATTCTCCCTATCTAGTGTTGGAAAGTACAGAGAAAATGTACATTTTTTTTCTCTTCAGAGTAAGAAAATAAGCTTAGCAAATTACATAGTGTCTCTTAATGCAACTCAGCACTATATGTAGAAAATGGCTTGATAGCATACAGAATATATGCAAATCTGCAGATCAGAACACTGATAAACCAAATGAATATTCCTAATCTAAATAAATGGTATGCGTGTTTCTTTTCCCTGCAGCTCTGGCTGTACAAGCCCCTTTTTTCATGCGCTCCAAGGCAGAAGAGGGGAAGGGACAGGACTTCTCAGCGTCATAAATAAAATAGTGGTTGAAAACCAAAGTGAAGCTGTGTAAGACGGTAGGCTGGAAAATCAACAAGGGCTAGAAATGGAAAGTAAGATTAAAGGTAACACTTAGCCACAAGACTATTCTTAGCAGCTTCAGAATAGTATGCAGTTAAATAAATACACACACTACCAAAGCTTACTTTGTAAAGTGCCTTGCTCTCACTTTTAACAGCAGATGATTGCTATTTACCGTTGGGTAGTGAACCACAGGAAGCTGGCCTTTTTTAGCTTTCTTGCCCTGGAAAAGCACAGTCTGAAGACAACTCAATATAAACCTCCTTCCTTCCTTCTGAAACCCTGCCTCCCCCAGCTGTGGCTTTTTTCCTCTTGACTGTCTATCTGAGCGTCTACAATTCAGACAACGGAGGATCATTCCCAGTTATAGTGTGCTGCTTGTTGGCAGTGCTGAGTCTTTGTGTTTTGTACCAGAGGTAGGCAGTGATGATGCAAGCCCAGCTGTCTGAGGCTACCAGAAGTACAAGAGCTTTGATTTGCAATGGGAACTGCCCCACCCTTAGCCCCTTGGTAGAAGAAAATGAATGATAAAGCAATTTGCAGTCTCAGAAAGTTTAGGATATCATGAACAACACCTTTAGCCAGTTTCTGACTGTGCAAGGGGTAGTTGCTTGATGAGATGTCATGTTATTCCAGCACTGCAGAGCAGAATTACCAATAGGTTTTGATACTTGCCATAACTAAGTTTTATGTGGAGGGAGACAAATCTTGTGTCTTGACATCCTGCGCGTACATGAACAATAAGGTGCTGAGGTCAGTACCTCAGTCCAATATCCCTTTATCCCGAAGAGAACAACTTTGGAGTTAATTTGAAAGTGAAGGAAACCAAAGATGCAACTGAAGACCTGCTTTGCTAGACCAACTATTCAAATATGTACTTTATATTTGGCTGCAGAAACATGATAGCAGACTTTATATTCAAGGTGGCTTGAACTATGCTGGTTCACTTTGCTTGTCCTGGTGATTTTTGGCTATGATATTGTGCTTTGCATTTGCAGCAGGCTAGAGATATAAGTCAGTAACAGCAATAAGTTAAATTGTAGTTACTGTTAATAATGATCCTGTGCTCTTCCAGGGGGTAGTAAATCAGCTTAGGTTTTAATCTTTTCAGCTAGATTGCTATTCCATCTTTAGCACTGTAACATTTAACTGGGAGTGAATACATGAACTATAATTTCAAGGGGTTTTTTGTATCATTGAGTATTGTTTTCTAGTCTGGTCAAAGCCCAAAGCCGTATGTTCCTAAAAATTCTTAAAGATGAAGCTGAAAGATGCTGATGGAAGCTGGATAATCTTGCGCAGCCAGTCAGTCTGGTGAAGGATATGTGTTTTGGTCTATTGAAACTGCTTGTAGATTCAGGTTGATTTCAGTTAACGTTTGGAGTCCTAAAATGGAAGATTGCTTTAGAGAATTGGAGCTTTTCATTTTGAAACAAGAAAACTAAGTTAAAAAAAAAAAAAAAGGGAAGAAAGCTGCAAGAACAGACTGGGTGTCCTTCTTAGCACTGAGCATGCTGCTTTAGTCAAAACACTGGTAACCCTGATCTCTGTAAGTTGGCCACAGTTTTTAATTCCAGCCACTGGACTTTAGAAAAAACTATTAGATTGAACTTCTCAGTGGATTTGCACAAATACACACAATCCCCTAGCGGGGGGTGAGAGCAGGTGGTTGGAAAGGCAGAGTAGGGAACTCAACAGCAGGTCTGTGGGTATCTCATGAGACTGAACATTAACTGATCTGTGGTGGTCTTTGTCTTCCTATCCCTCAGAAGAATGCATAAGTTTTGTTTTCTTTCTGTTGTCCAAACAGAAACTATCTGAAGCCATTCAAATTTTTCAAGGTGGAAAGAGTCCTTTCAGCCAGTTATAGTTATGAGTTGAATTTTTTCAAAGGGACAGAATTTGGTCTCTGTGGGTCACCAGCTGGCATTTTTCTCAGTGTAGATGAGAGCCTGAAATGCCACGTTGCGTATCAAGAGATGCAGTACTGTTCAGAGAGCGCCTCTCCGTACTGGTGAGAGTGCAGGATAGCCCAGAGGCAAGTCTGTTCAACTTGCAGAGGTCCCCGGATAGCAGAGACTCTGAGCTGCAGCCCTTCAACCTGCTGCACTGCAGAGCTCAGCGTGCACCGACCCACACAATTAGATATGTTCAGTGCAGGAGCAGGGCTGTTGCAGCCTGCTACTATGGCCAGGATAATCACAGTACCTGACACTGCTAATTTAGAGATAACTTGATGTGTCTACATTGATTTCAATCACAGTAGTGACTTTCCATGGATACAGCAACCTGTAGATAGACTAACTGCTTACCCATAGTTTTGATTAGTAGGCATTGCTTCTGGCCTTTTCTTTCTCTCCTTTAAGAAGAATTTAAATATTCAAAGACATGTAAAATAGATATGTACTTGTGAGTTCAGTAAGAAACGAATTTCTAAACCTTGTATTTAGATTTTATATTAGCTGATGCAGAAAACAAGTGAATCTGGCCAGTGCTCCAGGTTTGAGCTTCTAAATCCTTGTTGAAGCTGGAGGCTAAGGGAGAGAAACCTCTATAGGCTAAGAGCACCCATGGATTACATCCTCTATCTCAGCATCCACAGGATTCAACCATCTTATTAAGGGTTTCATGTTTGATCACTGGATTTTATGTCATTAATTCTGAGCAAGCTGGCAGCATCTACCCCAGCTCAGCTTTGCAATAGTGCAGGGAGTACAGTTTCCTTCTGTCACATAATGAAAGAGTTTGATGGGAAAACACCAGGTCTGATTTTAACAGGATTTTATGCAGGTGTATACCTAGAGTTCATTTTATTTTATTGGATCTCATCCTCTGTATCTCTCCTGAGCTTTAGCTGGGCCTTAGCCATTGAATTTTATTAGCTTCAAAATTTCATGGCTGTGCGGCTCACTGGCAAGGAACAGAGTTATTGCAATGTCTTTAATAGGAGTGTATTTTTTCATCCTTAGTTTTATGTAGGTTTCATTTATAGTTTCTTCCCAAATGCCATTCTTAAAGTGTGAATGGGTCTGATTATTCTACTAAGAATTGTGCATACAGGAGATATGTGTCAATGATTGATATTGAAAGGTATTTAACAAGCTAAGAGATCTTAACAGTTTGAGGATTTGAAACAAAAACTACTGGGAATCCTGTCCAGCAGTATTTTTAGGGAAATCCATAACTAAAAGGAGATGATCTCATTACAACTCTTAAGGATCCAAGCAGATGTGGTGTTGTAGTTTGGGTGGGTTTGGGGGTATTTTTATGTCTTTTATTGGGTTTTTTTAAGGAGAAAAAGGATTTGAGGGGGAGAACAAGTGACATTTCTTCATCAATAGGGTATTCTTTGACGAATGAGCAGTTTGAGGTCACCAGTATGATCCCATAAGTATAGGTGCTTAGATGAACACAGATAAGGATTGTCTGAGAGGTGCAGCATGGCAGATTCTTCAAAGTGCTAACAAAATCCTGGGAAATAAATGTCGCCTCCAGGAGTGAGCTTCTAATACTAGGTGGAGTGGCACAGACTGGTACCGTTCTCTGCTATAGAATGTTGTGTTGCTGCTGGACTTTCACCTCCTGTTAGACATGATATCAGAGCGAGGGCTCTGATGAGCTGCTGGAAAGGGCAGGGGTGGGAGACCAAGGGTCCTGCTCTTGGATAGCAGCACTGCCAGCCCTTCTCTACTCTGCATCACCCCAGCCAGTGCTAGCAGAGAAGAGTAACAGAGCACTGTCACCCGATTAAGCTCTGTGTGGAAGGGGTTTGGTTTTTCTATGGCTGCTGTTATGAAGTCCCAGTGGCCCTCTGCTTTGACAGGCCACTGGGACTCCTGCGTTGCACTTTGTTCCCCCTTCCGTGCGGGGCATGCTTCTTAGCTCAGGCATGGCACCACACAAATCCAATCTGCACTGTCCCCTTTCCCATAAAACCTCTTGAAATCCACAGCACTGGGGAGTGTGGCGTAGAGAAGGCACCCTTAAATTTTTTAAGGCTCTGGCTGAGGGACAACAACAACAGGAGGGACTTGGGATGGTTCCAGCAAGGCCCCTCTCCCCAGTGGTCCCAGTAACAATAAAGTAGTGCTGTGTAGGACCTCTTTGGGCCTTACGAAACCAGGTCAGGTCTGACAGGGTTCGCTAGCCCTGTTTCCATGCTATACTCAAGTACAACCCTGCTACTCTTGGCCATGGAATTGCGCATGCTATGCTGCACCTGAGCGGATGGATCCCGCTGAGGATAAGCTGCCTCTGCATTTAGCTGTAGTATATGCATCTGCAGCTGCATTGTGGCTGATTTACAAGTTGGATGAAATGGCTCAAGGCAGCTGAGAGCGATCTGCTGAGGTTCAGATGCACCTTTCATGCTATTTCACTTCCATAACATAATGTGAGGAATGTAAGGAATGCAGAGAGATGACAGCCTAGAAATCTAGTTTGGCTTTCAGGCGCCAAGGGGGCTGACACCTATAGTGTGAGAGCTGTACAGTGCAGCTTTTCAGATAGTATTGGACACTTGGCCTTCTGCATCATTTAAAAGACTGAGTTGTGTGCATCTGATGGGCAACAGGGCAGTTCTCTGCTGCATCCTTTCAGCAGCAACAGAGCTGGCAAAAGTGAACACCAGCAATCTTGCTGCTGGGATCCTTTTGCCTTCTCCGTTAGACCCCGATGTCACAGTGTACCAGCACCAGAGGCTGAGCTGCTTGAAAGAATTCCTAACTCACTGCCATGTGCACTGATTCCCACCCTTGCCCCATGATGCCCTGTCCCCTCAGTTTGCTGAGGGTGACTGTCTGTGTAGGTGAGTAAGAAACAGTATCTGTCAACTGGTCAACAAGTCCTCTTAAAAATAAATAAAGGAAAAAATCCTTCTGTTTTGGAGATTGAAAGAAGTGCAGTTATGTCTGTGTGAAGAAAATACACATGGAACCTCATCCTTAGTTAAACAAATGCTATGATTAAAGTAAATGTGGAGACAGGCAAACAGATAGATAGTTCCTACATTTTCCAATGGATTGAAGAAAATATTTAATTCCTTTTTTCAGCATTACTTGAGAAACCCATCAGCAAAAGGCGAGACAGTGAAGCTGTACAGAAGGCGAAGATCCTTTACGCATCCTGCATGAATGAGAGTAAGTGGCCTCGTTTGAGGGGGACACTCATGTGTTACCTGTGTTTATAAAGGCAGGCTTTTTGGTGCTCTGCTGAGCTTTGTGAAGCTTCATGCAGAAACACAGGTTTTGCTGATTTGGCTTCAACTGAATGCAGAGGGTCTTCTACACATTTCTGAAGTTGGCTATCGAGACTGAGGGTACACCAAGGCACAAGAATTCAGTTTTAGAGACCTCTGCTTGTCAGGGAGCTGTGAAGGGATATTTATCTGTGCAAAAAGATGCCAAAACCGTGCCCCAGGGATGTGGGTGTAGTGCCTGCTAAATCAGAGGAGCCCTCTGATGAAATTCTCATACCGACACTTTCAAGACCCTGCTGCTCAACACCTTCCACCTTTCTCTCAATACTTTTCTTAAATACATCTTTAAACACTTCTATAGGTATGGGCATAGACAACCATGGACTCTTTATCTTCAAGTTGTCTGGATGTCAAGCAAGTTAGGGTGGGGAGTCCTGTAGCCACACTGCGGAGTGCTTTTCCTGAGCTTGTAAATGTTGCGGTAAGGTGATGTACACTAGGTTGGGACACATCACTACCTTTATGTAGCTGCACGGGTGAAAGATGAGGTGGGAGGGAGTGGACTTTGTCTATCAAAGTGCCCTTTGTCCTTCTGAATCTTTCAGACTGTATTTCCTGAGCCATTTTCTTCCAGCATGGCCTGAGACTGACAGTCAGCAATTGAGACAGCCCCATAGCCTTGATGCCAAGATGCTGACCCCTCTAGCTTTGATTATGTACAATAAAGCCCTCTCAGAACCAGTGACGTTTCTATGCTAGTTTCTGAGCAAGGAATGGGTTTTTTTAAATTGATTTAATCACAGCCCTTTGCCTTTTTTTTTGAAAGGAACTGATTTGCCTCTCTTATTCTTGATTCAGATAAACTGGGTTGGACTCCCACACTTCTATGCTCACATGCAGAGCAGACGGCCTTGGGTTTCAGCTATTGTGTTTTGTCTTGCCTAGAAATCAATCAACGCCGATAAATCTTTGTGTCTCGTGTGGCTGCTGCTGGATTTGAATTGTCTAGAATGTAATTGTTGTCACGCTTTGACATTTCAGATAAAGTTGAAAAAGCCGACGTGAAACCCCTGCTAAGTATACTGAGGCATTCGCCATTCCGCTGGCCTGTGCTGGAATCCAACATTGGACCTGAAGGGCTGTGGTCAGAAAGGAGGTTTAGCTTAGTCCAAGCCTTGGCAACTCTTCGTGGTCAATACAGTAACTCTGTCTTCATCCGCTTATACGTGGCCGCTGATGACAAGCTCTCCAATCGGTATATCCTGAAGGTACAGTATAGCATACCTATCAGGCTACTTCGCGTAGCCTGAGACCATTTTGTGGTCTCATTTTTTCAAAAAACATGTTTTCTTGCCAAATGTATACACTTGATTATTGTTGCTATTATCAACTGACTTACAGATGTGTGTAGGTGTCAATTCATGGGAATGTAGAAGACACTAGGAACCACATGCTATTTAAAAATATTTCTGTACAGGGTATTTTCTCTTTTAAAATGGAAAAAAAAAAAGGTAAAATATGTTCCCAGTAGACCAACATCTAGGCTCTATGTGTGTGAGAACAAGAGAGGTGGGTATCCATTCCTGGGGGTGTTCTGGGTGCTGCTTGTGACATATCAGTTGCATGAAGAATGGTTTTTGTCTGTGAAGATGAAGAATGGTGCACCAGTAGCAGGTATTTTGAACTTCAGTTATTTTTCTTGAGATGGAAACACATTATCTTGTGCTTGCACAGCAACTTACATCAGAGATGTATCCTAAACACTTCTAAACCTGAAACACAGAGTTTACCATTTTACTGAAATGCTATTGCTTTGGGACCAAAGCATTACCAGTCTGTTAACAGTGCATGACATTACACAACAGTTTAGATCAGTGAGAAAACGACCCAAGAAACGTTGCCTCACTGTAGTCTGACAAAACTCCAGAAGGAATTGTAGCTATTGCTGTGAGATGTCACCATGGTGAGACTGAGTGTCGGGGCCAAATGCATTGTTGTTTTTTAAGAAGTAGAGATGAGTAGCCAGAGTAGACCAGCCCTCCACTGCCACAAGAAAATAGTTTATGAAGGCAAGAGAGAAGGGACAAAGAAAAAAGTTATGATGCCATTCATCACAACAAAATAGGATCTGCGATCCTTATGCTGCTAGCATCTTGACTAGCTGTAGGTATACAGTCAAGAATACATAGTATTTGGGGATCAAACAACAGTTAACTGTGGCAGTAGTGGAGTGGATGTTGATTCTGAGTCAGTTCTTTAAAATGCCTTTTGGCTGAGGCATTTAACTGGTATGAAATTGAAGGGCAACTTTTCCCCAGTTATGGGACATTTTCCTGAATAGTCAAGTCAACAGCAGATCAACAGTTTGCTGTATTAAGATGCCATTCTGCTAAGGTGCTGCTCAGTTCCTGACAGGATTGCTTCAGCTGGAGATTTGTTTAAATGAACTTAAACAGTAAAATCAGGAGAGAGATTTAGTTATTTCCTGTCATAATATTTCAGCCCAAGTCACCTGCCAGCGGTGAGCTGAGCAGATACACCCTTATTGCTGGTCTCTTGGAAATGAATTTTACCTAGCAGTATCCTCAGTCAGTATGCTTCGTGGCACCTAAGAATTAGGTATCTAAATAAGTGAAACACTACATAGTATGAATAACATTATTCTGTAGGGTATTCTGTTGTTGCTGCTAATTTGATTAAGAACTTGATCTGCAGAATGCATCAGCCAGTATTGTACTTTGTCTGTGTTTTAACAAAGTCCCAAGCCTGCAGATGCACCACAGAGTATTACAATCTGCTTGTGAAAATGGCCCTATTGCAAAATCCTTTTTGTTCAGCATTGCAAAATCATGAATGGATCAGAAAAAAGTAGAAACTCCAAATAAAACTTTGTTCAGCACTCAACGTGATCTTTTTTTCTTGAGGGCTGAAGGAAGTTGGTTAACTTTTTTGTTTATTTCTCATATTTGTCCTTTCTTAGTTTCAATGAGTTGTCAAATCTAACTCTGAAGCCAGAACAATTTGGATGATCATTTCTTGCAACAGACACATAACTGAAATTCACCAAATCATCTGAAGTTAACTATTAACAGGACACACATATGCAAAGCATAAAAGTATATCCTTTTTCTTCAATATGCTGAAAAAAGGTGGTGATGCTGTTTTTCAAAGAATCAGAGTTGCACTGAACATCACAGTTACTCTCCTTTTAGTGGATGATTTTTAAAATTTTATGCTATATGTTAAAGGTCAAGAACATCAGCCAGTAGAGGAAAATATGACATTTATTTATTAATTTTAGATTCTAAGTTGTATTTATTTAGGTAATTTTTATAAATGTAGAAAATGTGAAATATAAATGGTGTAGGATTTAGATTAAAAAAAAGGTGAAATTGCATGAATAAATACAATCTCTCTTCATTAGACTTATCTTTTAAAAACAAATACAGCATCAAAACAATAATTTTAGAGCTTCAAAACTGTTGGTTTTTCTCCCATCAGTCTCTTATTCAGAGTTTGGAAGATGGTTGAATTATGTTTTCAGCTTCAGCTTCCATACTTTAACCTAACCTGATTGCATTGCAGTGTTTTGGGCAATCTGTTTCCAGTATTAATTTTAAGATCTATGCTGTCCTGTGATTTTTCCTTTGTTAGGAACTTGAAATGGTATGCAAATACTCCCATGTAGTCACTTCACTCAAAAGACTAAGTGTAGATATCAGTGAATTTTCAGGACTGGTTTAGAAATTACCTTGAGGTCCTTATTCCAATATCAGGGTGCCTATAGACCAACAGATTTGATCCATGTTTAGATCAAAAGGTAAGTCAAAGATCCACCTGGGTCTACCAGACCTCTTTAGCTCATGCACTGCAGGCATAACAATTTCCCATGCGTGCGTGCAATCATTTCTGTGGCTGGTACCCAGCTGTTCCAGTACGTCTGTTCAAAAAGCCAGATACAGCACTTAGTGCTGGTCTAAGGTGAAGCTCAAAAGTGTCACCTCAGTTTCAGTCAAAGATGGCTAATGATGCTTTTCAAGCACAGAGTGGGTAACGTGCTCCAGCACCTAATGTTTTTTTGGTCCCTACACTAGACTAGTGTTGTCGCAAGCTGACTCTTGTGCCCCTCTGAGATATGTTTAGCCTGGATGGTTGTCAGCACAAACTCTTTGATCTTGTACACTCAGTCCTATCGCATTACCTACTTGTTAATGGAGCCATAAACACTTAAATCATGTAGGTGATTCTTTGCTATAGTAGGTGGCTCAAATATTGCAGGGAGCACCTGAAGCTTCGCAGATCACAGCAATGTGATTTAGGTCACATTGTCAGCACAGCATAACATTCTTCTGTTGTTTCAAAATCCTGTGGAACTCAGGCTGGTGCAGTGTGTTAGATATTTACACGCATTGCCAATAAAACATGAAGTCTTCCAAGGTTGCTTATAGGGCTACCTTTCAAATCTGATGAATTTACCTATTAAATGCTTTCTTGTGTGTGTTTTTTTTTTTAACAGCTTGATCAAGCAAGCCTCTCTCTTGCGTCTCGGGAGGATTACCTAGAAAACACCACAGAAGCTAAATCTGTAAGTATTACTAAAATGAGTGACCATGTTTTCCCTCAGTTTTTTTCATTGTTGCTTTTGTTTTCCAAATCCAGTGGTCATTTCACACTTTCTTTTTTCCCCCCCCAACTTGCAGTACCGAGATGCCTTTTTGCAGTTCATGGTCGATACAGCAGTGCTTCTGGGTGCAAATGCCTCACGAGCAGAGTCCGATATGAAATCGGTTCTAAGACTGGAAGTTAAAATAGCTGAGGTTGGTACTTTAATGTGGGATTGCAAATGACTTTTTCCTGTTGCTGTCTACAGGAGGAAAAGCAGTGACACTTCTTTATGGTGCATGTATGCCAAACTGAGGGCCATCCACGATAGTGGTAAATGAGTGTTTCCATCTTTCTGCTTAAAGAAGAGATGAAATTTTGGCAAACCTCTAAATAGAGCCTAATACTCAGCTTCAGTTACCTAGACTGGATGGAATAATGAGCAGATAGTTCATTATGATCCAGTAGACTGAAAAAACAGGAAGTGTTTCTTCTATTTATTGGTGATATGATAAGAAGATGGCATTGTTATGTCTGGTAGCTCTAATGCTTTACTTAATGAATGTCTCACGGAGCTTTAATCCACAAAATATATTTAGGTGAAGGTGCCATGTAAGATGACATGGATCATGGAACAGTACCTTCAGGGTCAGTAATGCATGCCGTTATGCAGCAAGCCATACTTGCTTATGGTTACCTAATTTCCCTTTAGAATGAATAATCCTCCTAAAATATATCCAGATATTAGGCATGAGTCCAAGAACATGGATTGTTGCATTATCCCTAATGAGCACAATGAATTATATAAACATCTTACTGTGATTGCAAAGGAGCTAGCCCTGTTTGTTACTTGGGCTTTTACCTCTGTACTGTGGTACTCTGTATTTATGTTAAGTGAGTGTATATAATGGAGAGCTTGTGTGCTCAGGTAGAGACAGCAAGAATAAAGGGAAGATATTTTGGATATAGGAAGGAGTGGCATACTTCGAGAGAGCTTGTTGTGTACAAAGAAGATTTCAAGTAGGTTTGAATTACTGGAGAAAGGGAAAGTTTTGAGTAGAAGGGAACAAATGAGAGCAAGAAGAGTTTAAAGATTTGTCAGATAAATGAAATTTGCAGAAAGGGAGAATAAAGTTATTTTTTGTTGTTGTTGGTTTTGTTTGGATTGGGTTTGGGTTTTGTTTTTTGTTTTTCCTCCTCCTGTGTGGCTTGAGCAATAGTAAAGCCGCAGACACTTACTGGAGAATTTTGGTTGGAGAACTGCCAGCTGTCTGGTTAGTCTGGCATCAATCTCTGTTCTCTTTACATTTCACAGCGTAAAGGCTATATAGGATGTACCTTAGAGCAGGGCTGGAATTGCCATCAGGAATTCTTGTTTGTCTTGGACACACAGAAAATTTTGAGTTGTACCTTGTACTTGATTTGTTTTTCTATTACTAACTATGCTGTCATCTTGGAATCTGAACGTCCCATGTCAGCTATAAAAGGACTTGCATTATATATAGGATTTCTTTTGCTATGTCCTTGGACTTTAACGGTGTATAGGTCTGGTTCCTCTGGTCACCTAGATAAGAGGCTTTGTTGGAGAATGCTTTAATTCATGTCTGGTCTATGTATCCAGGTTTCATGCTATGGAAATCAGAATGCTGGGGGAAAATGAGGAGGAACTTGTGTTTATCTGGCTCTTCCCTCAGATGGAGTCAGGCCATAGCAAGGAGCATGTTCAAATCCAAGAGATGAGATACATTTCCAGCAGGCCTATCTCAGATTTGACCTTTTAAACCATATAGTTTGGATCTGGCTTCTACCTGACATGATGGATGAATAAGTATTAATGACCTAGGTGTGCTTATATGTCTTATGAATCAGTGTGCATTTCCTTAGTATAATCAGAGCTAAAATTGGTCTAATATGTTCAAAGAAGACATGCAGCTCATTAAATTCCTCAGTAATGAGTTAAAATGACAATGAACCATGTTCCACTTCTCCTAGTTAAATGCCATCCTCAGAAAGGGAAGTTAATGCCATGAGTGCTTGGAAATCAGATGGTGTAATATTTCTGCACTGGGATTATGATGGACAGTAATGATGTAAGAGCAGGTCCCTGCAAGATAATCCTTGTTTTGATGTTGTGTTTGTTGGTGTTTTGTTTTGTTTTGTTTTTCCCCACAGATCATGATTCCATATGAAAATCGAACAAGTGAGGTGATGTACAATAAAATGAACATATCGGAGCTTAGTGCCATGATTCCACAGGTTTGTTGGGGATAATTGCAAAATTATTCTTTTAGTATCTGACCTATATAATTAAAATTGCCTTTAGTGTGCAGGGCAGCATATTAAAGGAATATCATTAAGAATGTGTGTACTCAGTTAAAATTTATGTTCTTTTAAATAGTTACAACTTTAGTGAGGTTTGAAAACACATGTAATGACAGAGTGCAATAGTTTCTAAATTTTTAATAAGTAAAGCTTTGAAACCATTAGTCTCAAAGGTGCAACTTTGTTAATAAAGCATCTCTCTCCATAATCTGTTTTAACCAGCGTTTTCTTTGTCATTGCAGTTTGACTGGCTGGGTTATATCAAGAAGGTGATTGACACCAAACTCTATCCTGAGCTCAAAGATATAGGTCCTTCAGAAAATGTGGTTGTTCGTGTTCCTCAGTACTTCAAGGATTTATTCAGGATACTAGAAAATGAAAGGAAAAAGTAAGGATCCTATGATGGTTTCACCTATGCTTATGAGGGGACATCAACTGCTGGGCTTTTCCTGGTGCTTCAGATATTCTTGGAGTCAAGTCTCTAGGCAAAAGGTCTGTTTGGCTATGTCTGAATGAGGATGTAGATATTAGCTTGTGTGTAGTAGTAGAATTTGCAGTTTCAACACCTTTCTGGTTTTACTGAAAGCACAGGTTGCAGTAAAGCTGCTTTTTGCAGATGCATTCAACATCACTTATTTATATGGGGTCCTGTATCCTGTGAAATCATTTACACATGTAAGACATAGTTGTAAAATGCAGGTATCTCAGATTAAAGATAGTAGATGTGCTTTGCACAGGGAAGCAAAACAGTTTTGGGCAACATAATGAAAAAGTGTACATGAAGACGACATCCCATTTGAAATGTCATTATTGATGCCATCCAAGTGATTTTTGTGATAATTTGCTCATTGCTGAGGCATTTTGCTGGACTTGAAAGGAAATTGTTAGGCAGTTGTCTCAAAAAAGAATGATTCTTTGCTGCTGGTACAGTATAGTCACAACTAAATTTACATTTCAGAAAAAAAGACTAATTCAGAAGCATTATTCTTATACTGTTGCTCCATGTCTCCAGGGACAGAATGTTTGTATTAACTCATAGTACCTGTAAAAATAACATATAGATCAAACAATAAGAAAAATAGAGATTATTGACTGCTTACAGATCATCAAACATTCTTACTTTGCAAAATTTAGATAAAAATTGTTTTAATCTGATGAAGAAAGCCTTCTAAATGGTTTGGGCTGTCCATGCTTTGTATCTCAAAGTTAATTACATCAGGGGGGATAAAACGGTGATTTAGAAGATGCACTTATAGCGAGACAACAGAGAATGTTATTCCCTGTGTGCAACACACACACAGATACAGTCTGTAACTACAGAGTAATTACCTGGAGGCTTTTTCCATTATGGTCTTATTCAGGGAAAATCTGGCTCTGAGCGTCCAAAAGAAGTTAAGCCAGCCTGTGTGTCATGGCAGAGGGAGGCTGGAGTAATGACCAGAAAGAATAGCAATGTCTGTCTTCAGCAAAGCTCGAGACTAGCTTCCTGATCTGCCCAGGTCAGCGGGGTGGGCAAAAGCAGTGCCTGATTTCCAGCATATTCAGGCTGCATATCTTACAGCTGATAATGGTTTAGGCATTTTCTGGTCAGTCTGACACTAAGAAATTTGCATCATAAAATATTAGAAATGGCAAATAGTGTGCTAAACTCAAGCCACGCAGACTTAAAATTCTTGTACATGAAATCCATCCAAACAATCATTGCCTGGTAACAAAGATCATGTTTATCTATTAGATGATAATGTTAATTACTTAATATCTCATAGTTTTCTCTAGAAGTAACTTACTGTCTGGCTTGAGAAAATTGGGCAATATTCTTAATGTGAACTCCTCACAATGAGGTCTTAACATTTCCCTGTAGGGTGAACTTTAAAAGCTTAACAAAGATATTTCCTTTTAGGTAATCTTATTTCTTGATCTCCATATGATATTTTAAAGATTAAATTAATGCAAAACCTGTGACTTTGGTTTGTTATAGTAAATATCCAGACCAATCAAATTCCTAGTAAAGCATTACCAGAATTTTTTATTTGCTTCAGTGATTAGAACATGAAATAATTTCTTATAATTTCAGGAGATGCAGCACCATTAGGAGGAGCAAGTTTTGTCACCAAGTTCATATTCTTTTCAGATACAAACCTTCTATCCCTAAATTATACTTTTATTCCAATGCCTTGTGTGTCCCCTTACCTGATGAGCACCCTGCTGGCATAGGTACTGTTGAAAATGGCACAAAAAGGTGGTTGATGCCCCAGTGATCTGGCAAAGTACTCTGAGGTTTTTTTCAGGTGGAAGGAAGAATGGAGTGAAAATTAAGGCTGGCTACAGCAGCAGTTCTTGGTGATGGAGGTGACAAGTCGTATGGACTCACAATCATCATATTAAAAACTGCTCCCTCTGAGAACCTGCTGAAAAACCTTGAATTGTGAAATCATTCATACTGCAATGTTGCTAGAAAATAGCACTTTGGCAGGGTGTAGAGTGAATTTAGTAGAATAAGGCTGCTATTTACTTGACAGCCGTGCTGCATACAAACAAGTTACCGTGTGGAGCTTGAAATATGTGCAGCGGTGTGGTTCAGAGGTCTGTCTGAAATTCCCAAGCCAGGGCCCTGCTATGAATCCAGCTCAGGAGCACGTCACTCTGTAGCAAGCTGCCCAAAAAGCTGAATGACCAGCCTGCAGGAGCCTGTCAGTCCTGGGCTAGGTAGGCTAAGTTATGTCAGGTGTTCAGTGCCAAAATCACACCTTCTTTGTGAGAAGTCTTCAGGGATTCCTTCAGTTTTTTAGTGTAGTGACTGATTTTTTGATGGAGCTTATATCTATTACAGGAAGAAGAGGTGTATATTGAAAACACAGGTGTAGCTGTGGTGTAAATGAGATAATGGCAGAGATCCAGTACAGCTGTTCCATATGAGGGGGGAGATGGGACTGTGCTGGCAGCAGTTAAGAGCTCCTTATATCCCTTCCATTACCTGTGTGTTGGTACTTTGTGTGTGACCCTTGAATAGGATACAGTAAACTGTGTCCTTGTTGGAGGCATTTACAGCTGTTGAAGGAAGCAGCTTCACCATTCTCATGGATGTCGGAATGAAGAAGTGGTTTCCTTTGTCTTACCTTACCCCACCCCATCTTTGCAGTATGGGACAATGAATAGAGAAGTATTCTCTAATTCCTGCAGCATAAGAAGAACTTTCTTTAAGTGGGATGGGGGCACTAGATCTCCTTCCTGGTCTTAGTGTGCCTCTGAAAAATTAGAGAGGGAAGTTACAATAATTCGACTTGAACTTCTGCCTCTAGCAATAGAGACAGAAGTTTTCCAGTACTTATAATTTGATTCATGACTCAATTATGAATACAATTTTCAAATAGATTTCAAAATTTGCGGAAGGGGTATTTTACTTAAAATGTCAATTAATTTGTCCATCTATCTCATATTAAATCTATCCTATTTAATTGCCACCATGTCTGTTGATTAAAATATTACAAACTCACAGAATTTTACATAAGCAGGCTACTTTATTCCCAGACAGGGTAGAGCATTCCTTTATAGATATTCATAAGTGCTGGTATAATTTTAACTGTTCCAGCAAACAAGCTCAGTGCCACTTTCTTTGGAAGTGTGTATTACAGTAATGGCCATATTGGTTTAGAAAGAGCCCACACTTCTTTCTGTAACAGTCATTTTGAAATTAAAATAGGGAACTTTGTACTGTACTCTTCTGAAAGGTTACAACAATAAGTGCTCTGGAGGATTTGTATGTTTTGTTAGATTTTAGTCCATGTGAAGAGGTTAACTTCTCTGAACTTATTTGTGAAAGCCGGAAGAAAATCACCCCAAGATACGCACTGAAGGCATTTCATAAACAAAAAGTGTCAGTTTTAAACCAAATGAAGATGACCAATTGATTTTAAGTTTGTACAGTTAGCCAAAAAGATAAAATAATCATCCCCAAATAGAGAAATAAATTCAGATCAAACATGTTTCTGTTTTGAAAAACAAAATAAAGAACACGGCTCCTCAAACAAACAACAACAAAACCGCTCAACTGTTCCCTTCCTTGCCCCTCCTCCTCCCCCCCCCCCAAACATACCTCTGGGCTTTGAAGCAAAACCTTTCTGTTGTTTTATGCATTATATGTATCAGTGGATTCTAGTGTGATTACAATCAGGAATTATTACAATCACATCAGACAACTTGGTTTTAGGACATGTCAACCTTCTTTTCTTTCCCAAATTAAAACAAACCTCAGTTAACTGTGGGATATTTCCTGAAGCTGACAGCTGCCTTCATTACTTATGCCTGATACAAAAGTTTCTGAATTCTCACTGATATCAGTGTCTTAGAATAGGTCACCTTTTGAGACTTACCCTTTACAAATTTCAATCTTTCATTCACTACCAATTTGACAGAGGTTCCCCAACTCACACATAAGGATAAGCACTGCCAGATGAGAACAAGATGCACACAGAAGGGAGAACTGATTTTTATCGGTAGCAATTAAATATTGAATTGTGACAAATAATTGGTTTATGATAGCAGTCTATTTTGCTAGGTTTTTCTACCTGTGACTTTTGATCGAAATTAAAACTTTAAACCTTTCATTCTGTAGGACTTGCATAAATACTGTTTTAGATCCATGGAGTAGTAGCTGCAGGAGCATGGATGCTATTCAGCTGTGCAGAAATACCTGAGGCAGGTAGTTTTGAGGCTTGTGGAGTACAAGTCTTTTACAAAACCAGTGAGAGCACTTTTAGGGTGCATCAGTTGCCATTGAGTGAGGGTATTCTGCCTTGTCAGAAATGTGCTAAGGAGAAAAATCTATACCTTCTGGTATTTCATAGTTGGGAATAAATTTTTAATGACCCTAAAGCATTATCTCAAAATGGTTTGATCATCTAAGCAAAGCTAACTATTTTGGGGTTTGTAACATGTACCATGTTATAAATATACATTATTCATGCTAAAAAGATTTTTCAGGTATGTTTTATGATTATTGTGGGGATTTATGTGTATTATATGATACACTGGAATACTAGAAAAGGGAATATGCTCAGGGTTATTTTATGTGGCATGTCTGAAGTTACAGTGAGTTGCACGGGATGAATTCAGACCTGAGAGCCTGACAAGGCTGGTTTCTGGTGCACTTCTCGGCCATCTCATGGAGAGCACACAGCCATCCATCTGCTCTTGGTGTCATGTCCCTCTTGGATTTGTGTGCGCTAATGTCCTCAGTCCCTAATAGACAATACGTGGCTGTAGCTTGCCTTAGACTTCTCTGTTCTCGCCTCTTAATCACCTCCCTGGATGAGTGACCAAGAGTCTAAGCTTGCATCAAAAAGGTATCTGGAGCTGGAGGCCTTGTATGGGTGGACTGGAGCTTGGTTAGGGGCAAACCCCAAGTTATGGCTCAGGTGGATGCTGCTGTGAAGGCAACACACCCACAAAGTGTGTTTATAACCTGTTACGATGCAGAGGAGGGGACCGTATGGGATGTGTCTGTGAATGGAACTAATGGAGTGACACTGTAGGAACAGCTATGCTGCTCCCCACCTATGGCAATGGGAAATTGCAGAAATGGGACTTTTAGAGATGGGGTAGTTGTTCAGATGGTCCATAACAGCATCTTTGCTTGCAAAGGAGAAATTTTCCTCCCTATAGAGGTCTATGGCCTGCCCCAAATATTATGTATATCCCAGTGTAGAATAAGCAACATTTGGATATCCATAGCTTTAGAAAAATTACTATCCTTGAAAAAATGTGTCGTCTATAAGACGAGAATATGTGTAGGTCATTATTGGACTTGTTTTGAGACTGTTTGAAATTGAATTTTGCATTTCACAATGCACCTTTACCTCCTACAGCCACTGTTGAGCATGGAGAAAGCTCAGTATAGACTAGATAAATCTTCCAGTCAGGTACTTGAAGTTTTGGAAAAGGGGCATGGGTGTCAGGTCTCCTGGGAAGTTTGAACAAGTTCTTCCTGCAACTCTCAGCCTCAGGTCTTATGAGATTCTTGTTACTGAGACTTTCTGGTCTCAGTAACCTTTTCTGGTATTCCTTCAGTAACCTTTTCTGGTATTCCAATTATCCATCTACAAAATAAGAGAGGTAATACTTTAATAATTCTGTGGGTAGTAAAAACTTTAAAAAGTATATTTGACTTCTAATAAAAGATACAAATATGAGATAACGATAGTATATATGGGATGGACTGGTATCTATTCAGTTTCATAGTTATGATTTATGTGCCCTGCTAATGAGGAGAGATAACATTCACTTTGATTTACAAAAGAAAAATCAGTTATTTGCTTATCTCTGGATAGAACTTTTATGCAACTATTATTATGACACAGTTCTTGCCGCTTCTATGGAAAATTAAATCTGCCTTTTGAAAAAAGCATTATATAAAAATGTCATACCAGGAGATGAACTCATTGTAAATATCCCCTAGAAGATGGGTATCATGGTGCAATTACATATTAACCGGCTGCAATCATACAGTTTTTTGTGTGTAATAGGGATTTATCAATTTAGATTTTACACATTAATTTTCAAGGTGAGATTTCCACCATTCATTTGAAATGTTTCTGTGGGTACTTTGCAGTACATCATCTGCATTTAGATGTCTGATAAAAATATGTCTGATTTAACAGGACTCTTGCTAACTATCTGGTGTGGAGGATGGTTTATTCAAGGTTGTTTAACCTCAGTAGACGTTTTCAGTATCGGTGGCTGGAATTTTCTCGGGTAAGTTGGAGTTTTTATAGCATTTAAAATGGAACTAGAGTCAACACTATTGGTTTCCCTTACAGTTGCTTATGTCTTTGAAAAACATTAAATGTTTTCCATTCTGGATCAGTTTCTTGAATAAAGGGGTTGGTTTTTGTTGTTGTTGAATACTCTCTCTAAAACAATTAACATACATATTCTTGTATATGACACTAAGGAAAAATGTCTTCTAGATTATGTTAAGGAGTTTTATGACATCTCCTGTAAAAACCTTATGCAGAAACTTGAAAGCTGGAAAGTTTTTATTTACGTGCGAGGGCTGTGGCCTGTACTATTCCTGCAGGCCAAATAGGTTTGGCTAAAATCTAAGCTTTTGAAAAAAACCTACTGTTTACACATGCCTGAATGTAGCTCTGGTAAAACAGAAGTATAACATTTCATCGTTTCTAAGCTTGCTCAAACCTTTCTCATTCTGTAGTGCCATCTTTACATGAGCTGTAGCACATACATACATAGCCATTTCCTCAAAGCAGCCTATCAGGTGCCTTTTTTGCTTGGGCTTGCAGAAGCCCCAGAAGACATTAGTCACAGCCTCAAGCTATGAGAGTGGAGCTAATTATCTATTAAGCAATATGAGCATTTAATTAAAACACACACATTTGATTAAGTGAACCCTGAATAGAAAACCATCCTGATAATCCTGTGGGCAGCAAGAAGGTTATTTAAAAAAACAAAGTTGAAAGTGAAACTGAAAGGTGCTTTGTTATCCCGCTCCTATGTTTGGAAACTTTCTGTTTGTCGTTATGAAATTCAGCTGCTTGGTGACATCATGGCAACAGGCTGTCATTACGCTGCCAGTGGCGTGGTACAGGGGGTGTGGGTGCTCTGTCCGCCTTGGCGAGGCAGCACGTGGCTAAGTGAAACACCCATGATGCCTTTCATGAGTGGTACTGGAATAGTTCTGAGCTGATCATGTACCTAAAAATAAATTCCAAAGAGCTTGATGGAAACTACACAGAAAAAGCTGTCTCTTATACTTCTGAAATAATATTCAAATTGGTCATATTAAAGATGCCATTTTCTTCATGCAAACATGTGAGAAACTGGCTGTCAGAACCACAGTGACAAGTCTGTAAGTGTGTCCCCTCCTGGGACGTTCCTTGCTAGCCACGTAAAATAGATTGATGCTGGCCATCAGCCAGTCTGCAGCATAATACTGAGTTATATTGAGTTATATTATGGTCAGAAAAAATCCTGGAAGGAAACTTTAAGCTTTGGATACTGTGTGTTTTGATATGGTAACTAGCTGCTGTCACTTCTCTGGGTACTTTCTCCAGAAGCTTCGAGAGAAATCTAATTTAAGTTGATTCAATGCTTATTAACAATGTCATCAAGGTTTCATGTAAGTGGTTGTGAAAAATTAGGAACAGCACAGTAAGGGCAGTGAGTCAGCAGCTCATTCCCATTTTCTGCCCCTGGGACCTGGAGATGGAGAGTTAGTTAAGTGCAGTAAACAGCCATAGCTAATAATCAATAGCTAAAGTTAAGCGCAGGAAACAGCTCAAGGGAACAGACTTCACAGGTCGGCAGAAACATTGTGAGAAATGGAGTCCAAAGCAAAGGCTTTGTTGAACAGATTTGTCCAGTCTGAGGCTGGAGGACTAAAGGCATGCAGGTCTTCTGGGATCATAAAAAGGACCTGCTAACCTCTTGCCAGATAAATGAAGAAAACATTGAATGACTACTAAGAGGACATGACCATGAGATGAATCAGTGACCCTTAAAGGGAAGAATATATTTTATTCATTAATTCAGTCGGCTTCACCTCTCATAAGCATAGTTGTTTTTTTTTTTTCACGAGGTTCTCATTTCCTATTGATGGCTTTTACGGCCTACGTGTAGAAATCTTGGCATTAAGGCACTTGAACTCTTTGCAAAGAGAGGGAAAAAAGACATGATGAAACTTCAAAACACTTCAGGTTGAGAAATAGAGCAAACCTGCTGACTCTAGAGAAAGTGCTTTGATTACCACATCAGCAACTATCAGCAGCTCCTCTGCAGTGGTGCTTTGAGTCCCAGCAAATGTGCAGTGGCACCTGGGGAAGAGATCAGTTAATTGTGTTGTGAAGCTCTGAACTGATTGGGAGGGCTTGAAACCTTCTATTTATAGTCACTGTTACTATCTGGAGCACTGGGTTTTTGAGTGGTACGTTAATATTAGGAGGACTGCTTTGAGGCAGTTCTAATTGGCTGTTGTAACATAAATATCAATAAACCAGCTGTGAGATATAATCTATTCCTCTCAGCTCTATTTTTATTGGTCTCACAGCCTGTGCTGTTTTTCTGTCCTCCTTACAGTCAAGCCTCCCTCAAAATAATGATAATTATTATGTTGTAATAATAATATGTCACAGTCTAAAAGCCACCTCTGTCTCCTGAATCTTTCTGTGGCTGATGCGTAGTCAGAGATTTCAGAAGGAATTTCAAGCTCTGATGACTAATGCCATGACTGCATTTCTTTCTCTGCATCAAGAAAAAGCTCTATTGTGGTTTTGCTTGGACCCCAGAGAGAAATTTTCTTTTCCCTCTATTTTTTTTTTTTAAGTGCTGTGTTATATATGAGGATTGTAGAATTTGGAAAAAGGAGTTTATTTTCAAATTTGGCTCTGTTTAGGAAACCATTACCTTATTGTGTACTGGTTTGCCTAATGTGGTTTTGTTATAGAAGCAGTGTTCTCTCTGTCATTGAAAATCTATTAGTGAACGCACAGTATTAATAAAAAGCGTTTGAAAATGCAACTCACTGGTGTATTTAAGTGTGAGTCATTGATTAAGCTTAATTACTGACAATACGATGGAGAAAATCAATCTTTGAACTACCAAAATATCTGACCTTCAGTAACTGAGGGTTAAGCTACTCTGGAATTTTCCAAGGAAATCTCTTTCTGTTGCAAAACAACAAATCTAAACCCTTCAGTTTTGCTAGAAATTTAATCTTTGGCTCAAAGGAAGAGAAGACTGAACGAAAGAAAAAGCTCAGAAACTGCTAGATCAGTGGTTAAGAGGCTTGTATAGTCTGTGAGAGGCCAAAATCCTATCCCTCCTGACCTGATCTGGTGTTGACTGTGCTCTGCCTTTTACACAGCTGACAGGTGTTAACTAGTGTGCTGGGATTTTGCTTGTTCTGTGTGGAAAAGCTTAAGAAGTTCCTTAAGTGGAAAGGGAACTCTTTGAACCTTGAAAACAACAAAAGTTTCTTAAATCAGCACTGCTATTGCTTGCATATATTCATCTCATATTTTGTTGTGTGTGCTTTTTTTTAAATGAACTTCCACCTTGATGAGAAGATGTAATGTTAACTGGGTAAGCATCCACGGTAACAACATTCTTCCTGTGGGAAACCAAAAACAAGGCAGTAATGTGCTTGAGCTCTAGTTTACCTCCTTTATTAGTGCCTTAACTATTTCTCTGTTGAAACTCATGTATGCAGGGACATCACCAGAGCCTGAAATCGCATACTGAACCACCATTCCTTTAGTAAAATATACAAGCCGTTCTACTGGCATCTTTCTACCACAACATGGAGTGAGATTTTGAGGGGACAAACATGTATTCAAGGATTCCTGATGATTCAAATGTGTTTTCTCCTGTAAATACTCTGTTTGGGAAAGGGACTGAAAGCATCTATTTTTTTTCATGCGGGCTGTTTTAAGAGTAGCTAGACAGGTAAATGGCAAAAGGTTGTGGACACGTACCTACCAATGTTAGACATCATTAGTTAGCACAGATCATTTCACGGCAGTGGAGGGCTCTGTATGAGGTGTTTCGTAAAGAATGACCTCATTTTCATGAGGATGATCACTCTAAGTCTTTCACCTACTCAGCTGAGAGAGCAAGCTTTTGAGGAAATATCTCAGAGCAGGAATTTTCTAGAGGAAAGTGTCTCTCCACGTAACACAGAAAGACTACCAAGATTAGCCTGAAGTTCGCACTTGGGAATGTCTTCCCACAACTAGCCCTCTAAGCCCAGCCTCCCTAAGTCATTACCATTGTACTGTTTCTGAACAGTTAAAATCCTAGAGTTATTTTGTGGGGTTCAAAAGGTTTGGCATAGCACTTGATGAAAACAGAAATAAGTGTAAAGTGTTGTTACTGTTTCCTTTTGGTAGCTCTTTGACAAATATGCGTAAGGCCATACTGTGTGTGGATGCAGACTTGTCCTTCTCAAACAATATGATATTATGACCTACTACATGTACCGGCCAACAGGTGATCCATGGAACCACAACTTTGCTGCCCCAGTGGGATAAATGTGTGGACCTTGTTGAAAGCGCACTCCCTTATGTTGTGGGCAAGATGTTTGTGAACGCGCATTTTCAAGAAGACAAGAAAGAGATGGTGAGTCCTTTGAGATCTCTGTCTAGTAACTTTTAATTATTGGCTTCCTCCTCGCAAATTGTCTCTGATGTTAGGCTGATGTTTAAAAAGAGACAAGATTCTTAAAAATGCTTTAATTGAATTAAAACAAAAAAGACAAGGACAAAGCAGAAGAAATTCAAAGAAATATCACTTTTCTGTCCACATGGGCACTGCCTGTTCTTTCCATATACAGTCCTCAGAGAAAACATGTAGCCAGATTAAAAACAGGCTGAGCAGCATTAATTTGTGTAAATAATGACAGACAGACTGTGCTGACAATATGATGGAGAAAATCAGTCTTTGAACTACCAAAATATCTGACAGACAGACAGTGGAGGGGTATCGATGAGAAATGATTTAGTATAGCTAGTGTAACTCTTTACTATAAAGTTTTTACTGACTAGTAGTCTTTGCTACTCAAGATTTCTCTGCTTCAGGGCTACCCTTTTAAAGCTGACAGTATTACACCTGTAGTCTAAGCAAGAAAAATGTAACTGATGTCTGGCCCAAATTAAGGGAAGCTTACAGCCATATACTGGGAGTTTGTATTTGTGATTTGGATTTTTTTTTTTTTTTTTTTTGCTCAACAGTGAAGGAAAGTATTCTCCCATTCTGCTGAGTCCAAAGAATAGCTTTTAGGTTGACATTCATCCTCATTGTAAAACTTCAAACATAGCTACGTTGTCACTTCCTGTAATAACATGTTCAAATGATTAATTACCCTTCACAATAATATATGACTTATTTTCAGTTCATATTTTTCTCACAGGATTTTCCAATATCTGTTTTTCCAACCTTTGATTTTCCAACAGTAATCAGTTTAAAATGAACTAATTTAGTCATTGAACTTAGCTCTTGGTGTAGGACAGGCACAACTGTTTAGGAAGCATGTGAAATAGCTCTGTGATAGTCCTGCACTGCCCTGGCTCAGCAGCTGGAGTTTGCCTGTTTGACTTGATCTAGTTGGACTGTTTTCTCAGGGGAGGACTCCATTTTAGACAGACCAACACTCTGATTTGGATTCTCCAGATCTTTGAAATGTGTTTCCCTCTCAGGTTTTGCATTTCTTTTGTTACTTGTCTTCAGCTGGAGTTTCCTCTCTGAGATGTAGCTTTTCAGTTCCCTGATTCTTGATCGAATTTGTAATGTGCTATTTGGCAGTTTAGTGGCAAAAATATTTCAGGGGTACACAGTACACAGGATAGGTAGGAAGAGAAGGACTGTAAGAAATGTACACTGTATGGTGGGGACGGACACTTTTTCATGTTTGTATATGTGAGGTAATATTCTGAGATTCTGACAGAGTGGTTTTCTGTTGAAATATGACCTAATTAAAATAATTCCCTAGCAGGTATGTTCCTTTCAGAACAAATCTTTAAAAATTATCAAGTCTGAATTCACAGTAACATCCACTGTAAGAAATGCATATAAAATTTATGGTGTAGATCACAAGATTCAGACTTATAACGAACTGCCCAATGGATATAAAATTAGACACAGGTGAGAGTTGCTGCAATCCATTTAGAAGTTTGCTTTTCAGGTTAATAATTTTTGGTGTTATCATTTTCATTGGTTTTCAGTTCTATTTCTTTTCCTTGAGCAGTAAGAAAGCACTTGAGAAAAGCACTCATTTGTACAGATTCCCACCCCGCCCCTCATGGCATATATCTGTCTATGATAAGCAAATCCTGAGTTATGCATAATATGGATTCTTTTTCCCCCATGTTTTGTCACTGGTGTTTCATACCTTAGAGACTTCTCTCCTTTTATCAAGAAAGACATTATTTGTGTCTAAATATAGCACTGTTTCTAACCCAGAGTGCCTGCAGTGTTTCTTACAGCTATGCCTGAGCAGTTTCAATAATAACTTTGATAGCAGGAATAGGTTTCTCCCCCTGCCCCCTGGAGCTACAGCTGGTGCATAAAGCCTAAGTATACACCAGGGCCCAGCTACAGAGCTAGAGTTTGAACTTGTAACCTCCAAATACATGCAGTTCACCTCATTAGTGCACTAAGTTAATTGAGGCAGTGCTCTGTCATCAATATTTTTAAGTTACCCTGTTCCCTGGGATGCAGTTTACTGTGAATGTTGACTATTTAGTCATATTTAATGCTAGACCTGTTCCAGTTTTCCCATATTGTCTCTAAAAATAAGAAAATGTTTTTTGAAAAGGGTAGAAAAAAAAAAAAGAATAATCAAAGGAGCTTTGCTATGTTTTGTCTGGGTCCACCACAAAAAAAGACCGCTTTCAGATTAAAATATACATCTGATACATAAATTACAATTTTGCTAAAGGTGACGTTACTTTCCAGGGTTCAGTCCCCACTTCTAATGACATTTCAGAGCTATCAGATCTGTAGAATAAAATTACATAAATCTCTGGTAGTTGACATTTTCATTAGTTTTAAATGTAACATAACTGGTAACACAAAGGTCCAATAGTCTTCCTGTAATGATTATCTGTCATGTCTTGTGCTATCTCAACTCCGGTTTGGTCTCGGCTCAAGGACTCCAGCGACGGCTGGATCCCCTGAATTGCCTCGCTCTTGCAGTATTCTCAGTGGCTACCTGTTATGAGGTTCATCTATTGATATAAATGGAAGCAGCTGATTGCCTACACCTTTCTGGTCTGTGGTGCCAGACGGATGCATAGGCATGAGGATATTTCTCTCTTTAGACCGATATAATGCATTTCTTATCCATTGGGTTTCTTGTTCTCTGTCACTTCAGGGTTTTCTTAGTGTGCATGCTGATGAAACACTCCTATTTTCATTCTATTTATTTATTTATTTATTTTCACTTGCTTGTCATATGCTCATGGCTTTGTATAGGTGCCTGAAAAAACCCCATTTGTAGAGAACTCATGTGAAGGAGCAACCCAGCTAAAATGGCTGTGGGCTCTCACACCTTTGCGCAGACACAAGCTGTCACTGGTGGTTCACGGCCACAGAAGCAGCTAAGGCTGCTCAGTGTTGTGAGCCAGGGCCTCTATCCCAGGAGTAAGCAAGGGATAGGAGTACTTCACAAACACAGCTAAATACAGGCTAAATATTTGGATACTGCTTTGTATGTGGATTGTGATGCCATCAGCCGCAATGCAGTCCTTTGGCAATATTAGTAAGGTGGGTCTCAGTCTGACATAAAGCAAACAAGGCTACAAGTTCTCTCTCGGTAGAAAAGGCTTTATTTGTTCAAATGTCTTGGAGCTGGCTCCTCCTTCTACATGGGCTACTCATCTAGAATCGAAGTATGAGAAATTTCCCCAAATCACTGTATTTCTCCCAGTATTTTTCATGATTTCAAGACAGACATTCTTACAGCTGTGACATGAAAGGATCAGCAATGAACGGGTTGTGTGGGACAACTGACGGAAAAGAAAAATGGAAAGAAACTTGTTTTCACAAGAAATGTCTAAGGACTGAAAGAAGGGAAGGAATCAGCCTTCAAGAAGGAAGAGCAGACACTGTGATTTGGAATCATTCATGGTCTAACCAAATCTATCACTCCTGCCTGCACCAGAACTTTTCTTATAACAATTTTGCCATGACATATTTTACTGGGGTGGGGTTTGTTAAATGTTTTGCAGATGGAGGAGTTGACTGAAGGAATTCGCTGGGCTTTTATTGACATGTTGGAAAAGGAAAATGACTGGATGGATTCTGAAACAAAAAGAAAAGCTTATGAGAAGGTAATGAATATAAATGGTGAATGGGTAAAATGCTTACAGTGAAGATTTGACTTGAGTGAGAACAGAATATCACTGTACTTGCAGTTCAGTTACTTAGCCTTCATTTTTTTTGTGAAGGGATGTGTGCCACATTTGTTTTGTTAGCAGCCGAGCCATCCGAGCTCCTGCTTCTCTGCTGAAGTTATTTTTGTTACCGTGTTCTTCCTCCCTTGTCTCCATCTTTCTCTGTCTGACTCTGGCTGATATAGACTGTGAGCTTATTTCAGATTTGGCTGTAGAACGGCTTTACTCAATAAGGTCTTCGTCTTGCTTGGGATGTCAGGGGTGCACCAACATACAAACAAAAATAGTGCCTAAAACATCTGGGGGCTTGAGGGTGTTTGGTATGGAGATGGAAGCTCTAGCCTAGAAGGGGATTTGGGAATAGTCTGGGTCTCATACCTTCTCCATTGTCATGCTGGGAGGCCTACCTACCTTGAAAGCCATCTTCAAGGACTGGGGTGATCATCCCAGCCAAACACCCACCTCCTGATAGAATACTGTCAGCTATGAAGTGTTATGGTCAAGGATGGCATTACTGTTCCTAATTGCTTTCACATGGAGGGACAATTAAATGCAAGAGGTAAAGGTGAAGGCCAGAGGAGGTACTCAAAGCTCCATATTCACTCTGTTCCCACGTTTACAGAATGTGGTGTGTGGAAAGGGACCTTGTCCAAATGCAGAGATCTTCCCCCAGAGCAGCAGTTGGAAGAGGAATAAGAGCAGTTGGAATTGAGGGCAATGTGTAAGACTGCCTCTTTATATGTTGAGACAATGGGATATGAGTTAATTAGTACATACCCTCTTTGAATAAACTGATGTGAAAGTGCAGCTGAGCTGTTCCTGCTCACTGTGCTTGAATAAAAATAGCAGTGTTTTGATTTAAAAAGAAACATGGACTTCAAAATTTTTTGGTAATTCCGATGAAAAGACTGTTGAAATATTCTGTCATTGGAAAGTTTAAAATTTCATATACAGCCCATTTAAATTTTAGAAAGTGGTGCTCTTCACAGATGAGCAAATGAAATGGAGCTGCATAAAATGCCCCAATAAAGTCTATAGCAAGAAAAAAATAGTACGATGCCATTTATTTCCTGCTAACTTGACAGTAAATGGACTGGAGTTATTATTTCATACTGGCTGTTATACCTGATTTTTACTAGAAGTACCCTTAGAAATATAATGATGAGTAATATAGATATTTCACAATTTTTGTGCAAAATAAGAGCAGGAAAATTTTCTATTTTTTTAATAGAAATAGACATATTTCTATACACCTTTACAGGTGTATATTCAAATCGAATGTTGATTTTTCTAGCACATAATCTGCTTAACCATTTTGTTCAAATTTTGTTACCTGCTTTTCAGCAGAGAAGCAATACAAGCATTGTCACAAACTAGTAAACTCTCTAAAAATCTCTCCCTTTCCTAATTTAGGGAGAGTTTTTTTCTGAAGGTAGGTTAGATCTTTCTTAGAGGAAGAGGCTTGTTTCGCTCTGTTGACACATTTAAGAAGCTTACAGGTTTTCTCCCAATTTAGGCATCTCATTTAAGTTTCTGAAGTTAATGAGCATGAGTCTGGGCCAAACAGTGCATAACAAACTAAATTCAAGCAGTACAATAAAAATAATACTACGTGCCATAGTACTATGAATAGCAAATGGTTTCAATCCATTCTCACTGACTTAAACAACAATTTTATAGTTTACTGACACAGGAACAAGGTCAAGCTTGTAAGACATGAGTATTACGTAATAACTTAGAAATTGCAGCAACAATTATGCGGTAGGACTTATGACTAAGTTTAAGTTCAGTTTCACAGAAACGGCTACTTGGCTAGAAGGAAAGTGTCTACAGAGACATTCTGGCAGATTTCCAGACTTGGTGTTTGTGCCTGTTTATTAGATACTATTTATTCCTAATTATAAGTATTGGATTTTTATTGGGACATTTGGATGGATGTATTTTTAATTCAAGATATAGATTCATTACATGCATGGTCTGATAATTCACTGGGGAAATCTAGGATGTATAATACAACAGAACCTTCAAAATCTGTTACTCTGTTCCAGTTAAGTATCATGAGCCCTGCACATTATTCTGTCACTTTTTTAATATTTACACTTCAATAAAACAGCACAGACAACAGGAATTTTGGAGTGAGAATTGTTTGGTTGTTAAAAAAAACAACAGTATGACTTTATTACACTATTATATAGAACTGTAAAAGTGAAATTTTTTTGTCAGTAAGCGTCACCCACATCTGTGAGGATAGTGCAAGTACCGTGGATTTCACAGCTTAGGAAGGAGCTTAGTTTGTTTTTGAATTGAAGAACAAGTTGTATCATCCTGGAGGCCTTCTTAGGATTACTCTTTGTTCTGGAGCACTATCAAAACAGAGACCAGTTTTATGACAGAGCGCAGTGGGGTGCTGAAGATACCTTCTTTCAGATGAAGGCCAGAAAGGACCCTCTGCTTTGATCTTCTGTATAGGCAAACTAGTATTTTAGCCAATTATTGCTGGGCTGAGCTCAGTAATACATAAAGCAACCTTTCTAGTTCTCTGTGCTTACTAACACCTCTGTGGAATTTTTTATTAGGGTAGGAAATTTCGCTTGGAGATAAATTTCAATCCTGTGTGAGCATCTTCTGCTTGTTTCTATTTCCAGAGCAAAAGATGGCACCTGCTTCTTTATTCATCTAATATCTTCCTACAATAAGGTTACCTGCCTAGTGAATGAAGGAATAAGGTTACCTGCCTAGTGAATAAAGGTGGATGTAATTTTTCTGGATTTTAATAAGGCTTTTCACACTTTCCCTCAGCATCCTTCTGGACAAGTTGTCCACTGTGGGATGAGCAGGTTCAGGGTGTGCTGGGTGAAGAACTGGCTGAATGGCAGAGCTCAAAAGGTTGTGGTGACTGGGGCTACATTCAGCTGGTGCCCGGTCACCAGCAGTGTTCCTCAGGGCTCAGTCCTAGAACCTGTTCTGTTAAATGTATTTACCAATGATCTGGATGCAGGAGCTGAATTCACCACTACCAAGTTTGCTGGCAGTACTAAACTGAAAGATGCTGTTGTCTCTCTGAAGGGGGGATTTAGATAGATTGGTGCATTGCACAATGATTAATGGCATAATTTGACAATAACAAATGCCATATTCTGCACCTGGGACAGAGTAACGCCAGGCACAAGTGTAAATTGGGTGAGGAGTGACTGGAGAGCAGCCTTGTAGGAAGGCATATGGAGGTGCTGGGTGGCAGCAGGCTCAGTATGAGACAGCAGCATGCCCTGGAAGCCAAGAAGGCCAATCGCATCCTGGGGTGCATCAAGCACAGCATAGCCTGTCAAAAGAGGGGATAATCCTGCTGTATTTGGTGTTGGTGCAGCCTCACCTGGAGTGCTGTATGCAGTTACGGGCCCCAGCGTTTCAGAAGGGTGTTAAGGTACTCGAATGCATCCAGAGGAGGGTAACAATGCTGGTGGAAGGACTGTAAGTCATGTTCTGTGAGGAGGGGCAGAGGACTGGGGGTTTGCTTAATCTGGAGAAAAAGAGGGTGAGGGGTGATGTCATTGCTCTCTACAGCTTCCTGAGGAGAGGAAGTGGAGAGGGAGGTGCTGATCTCCTGGGTATCCAGTGACAGGATGCATGGTAGAGGTTCAAAGCCGCAGCAGGGAAGGTTTAGACTGGACATTAGGAAGCCTTTCTTTACCGAGAGGGTGGTCAAACTCTGGAACAGGCTCCCCAGAGAGGTGGTCGTTGCTCCATGCCTGTCTGTGTTTAAGAGGCATTTGAACAAGTCCCTTAATAACATGCTTTAACTTTTGGTCAGCCCTTAAGTGGTCTGGCAGTTGGACTGGATGGTCGTTGTAGGTCCCTTCCAACTGAAATAGTCTGTTGTATTCTTATTATCAATTAAGTAAAGAAAGGGAGTAATTAGTTAGGAAAAGAGCATCTTGGTCCTTTATGTTTTCATCAGTAGCTGTCGCATTGTCCCTTATAGCAATGCATAGTAGAGCTCCTGCCTGAAGTTCTATGGCAGAACCATATGCTGCAAGGAAATCACTGTGATTCATATAGTTTGCTTTTCCTCCATATTTTTAATTTCATTGCATTCTTGAATTTTTTGAATGCTCTGGAAAGAAAGGAACTGTAGAAACGTAGTAGGTTTTGTTTACTGGGACTGCTTTGTGTGTTCAATTTGTTTTGTCATTAGTCCTTTCTTTAGCCTCAGGCATATTTGTGTCACTACAAAATCTTTTACTCGTTTCCTGAAAGAAGAATAAGATTGATGCAGGATCTGGATGTCTGGATTGTGAGTATGGGAGCCTTCCTAGAAAAACATCTCATCTTAGACTACTTTTCTGTTCCTTCCCGTGACTGTATCTTTAGATGACAACACTGTAATGCAAATGACTTGGCAGGCTTTAAAGAGAATTAACTGCAAATCCTGTCCACGATTCATATACTCACTGTTTTGCGTGTTTTCTGCTGCCTGATTTCTGACTGACACCCACATTTCGTGTGTGTTTGGCTGAGGCCAAACTTGTATACCTTGCTGTCAGACTGATGCTTTGCAATCAAAGGCACCATCGACCTCTGAAGGACTTACAAAAGGCCCTCTGGTAGAATCGATGCCTGAATTTTGCTTTAGGCAGCCTATCAGCTCCATCTAATCACTGAAATGTTTCTCAGTCTGTGACTCCCTTTGTGTCTTTTCTGTTGTTTTAAGTTACTCAGAGGGGACACTACTAATTTCATCAGCCCAAACCATATTAAAAGCACAAAATCTGCCAGTCTGTGTGACATAGGGAACAATCGTCTTGCAGCCTTGATTTCTGAGAATCAACCTTCTAGCCCTTGCATGCTTTGGATTTAAGGTCTGACTTTCCCTCTGTAACAAAACAATGTAATGAGATAACATCTAATAATTTCCTCCTATCCTTCCTGCACTCCTCTCTTTCTGTGATCGAAGCATGGATTTAAAGCAGACCGTCTGAAAGCCGGTGTTGCACAGATTTTAACAGGGTTAGGTGACTTGGCGTGCCTTGGCGTGCAGTTCTCACCTAGCTCTCTGGATGGAGCTCACGCTGCTTCCAAAGGAGCTCCGAGTCGGAGAGGAGCGTTCGGCTCTGTGCTGTGATGCTCTGTTTTCTGCCCTGTCCTTCCTCTGCTCTGTGCAAGCCTTGCTTTATTGCTCTGTGTTTGACCACCATCTGAAATTTGCTTAAACTATGCGTGTTAACCTCCCGAATTTTCAATACAGATCTCTGATATAAAGAAAAAAAAAAAAAAAGGAAGGCAAAAAGGTTCCGCTTCTTGCCCTTTTAGCCTCTCGCTTTTGCAAAGGTCATTAAATTTTGCCCTCATCTGAAGAAGAGAGAAATCATTCAGATGAGTCCAGCTCCAGGGGTGTGTCTGGCAGCAATCTTCCAGTATGTGGTCTGTGAGCTACAGAAGCCGATCCCTGTGGAAAAGTCCCTCCTCGGCTTCCTAGGCACCTGGCGGGCTCTGGGCCATTTTGCGGCCTCTGAGAAGGATGAAAGATGGGCTGGGGGGAATAGAGGAAAACCTTTCCTTTCCCTTACAATGAAGGTGCGGACTGCAGCCTGCTATGTCGGCCAACAGGTATTGACAGCTGCGTTTTGCAGCGGTGGGCCGCAGGGAAGAGGGAGAACCCGCAAAGGAAACTCCATTGACGTGACTTCTGTGATGAGGGCTCCTATCTTTAAAATAGTATTTTATTGCTGCTGCTTTTCAAAGAATAATTCAGTGGAAGACCCATCACGGAAGCTTAAAATTATTCCCTTTTCTGAGCAGGAGCCATTATTTTTTTAATCACTTCTATTTTCCTTCTTGAAATGCCCTTTGCACTTGGGTTTAGCTGTTTATCTGGAGGCTTGAAAAAGAAACTTTTACACAAAAGCCTGTTTTCTGAAAGTTTGCAAATCTCTTGTAAAATAGCCCGCATTGTAGGAAGTTATATTTCTGCTTTGCAATACTATTTTTAAATCATGGATGATAAGCCAAAAAAAGCTTGTTTTTCTCTAATAAGAATTTTTTTTTTTTCCTGAAACATTATTAACCTCTTTAGGTCATGGAGCACAAATCCCAAGGTCACTGTGCAATCATTTTTTGCCAACTGAACTTGCCTGCTGCTTGGCTTTATTCCTCTCCAAGGAAGTCATATACACAATGCTTGTTTTCTTTGCATCTCTCTGAGTCTGAGAAGAACGAGGCAGGAGAACCACAGGAAAATATAAGGACAGTGCCTAGCTATAGGTGTCTCTCTCAGGCAGCGTTAGGTACTTTTGTTTAGCCTACGGGGTTTGTTCTGCCACTTCACAGAGTTACAGCAATCCTCCCTCGATAATGCAGTGCAATTTAGGCCAATAGCCCTCAGGAAATCAAGAGCCATCTGTACAAGCCCTGATTTAACAAAGTATAGGTACTTTAAATGAGGTAGGTGTCCATGGGTTATCCCACTGAAGCCATTCACTTCTCCGCTGGGACTTACTGGCTGTATCCAGCCCTCTGGTCGATTAGCTGAGCCCCTGCCATCTTTCACAGTTCTCCATGGTGTCTCTCTCTCTTCATATTTGGGTGATTTCACTATGAATGTGACAGCCATACTGCTTAGACCAGAGGTCCAGTGTCTGGTTCGGACAGAGGCCAAACAGTAGCAGATGTTTAAAAATGAACATAAGGACAGGGCAAGCATAAAGGGATACATTCCCGCTATCCTCTCCTGGCCTCTGAAAATCTGCAGCTCAGTTTCTTCCTGAGTCCGAAGTGATGGTTTTGTATTTATTTATGTTTTTGTGCTGGGAGTTTGTCTAATGACTTTTTGAACCCACAATTTTTACCATCCACAGCTTCCCACGACAGTGAGAGCACAGTCTCACTGTGCTCTGTGTGAGAAAACATCTCCTTTTGCTTGTCTGGAAAATGTCACCTTCTCCCCCTACGTTCTTGTAATGGAGAAAACTGTTGTGTTTTGCCTGTGCTTTTCTCATGCCTATTCTTGCTTACATATAACCCTGGCACAGCAGTACATCCAGAGAGTATGGAGTCTCCTGTGTTTGCTCAAACAGACTGTCCAGGGTGTGCACTAGATACAGTTCTGAAACATAACCTTTCATTAACGTCTGAGGCATACCCAGACAAAAAACCCAGATGCCACAGCTTCAGGAGGTGAACTTAGTCTTACTTAATGCCATGCTAATTTTGCACAAAGACGACAAAGCATCCAATCTTGAGAGTGGGTGCCAGGCGCTCTGCAAAAATAAAAAAATGTCTTTTGTGCCTTGTGGGTTCTGTGGACATATCCTATGTAAAATAATGCAAAAAATATGACAGAGGAACTAGACCTGATTCTGAACACCTCCCACATCTCAAGTGGGCATTTTCTGGAATGAAGGCCAGCATAAGGCTGACAGAACAGCACTTTGTAAAAGAAGACGATGGAGTTTCAAAACCAAAGATCCCAAGACACCTTTTACTGTTTCTTTTAAGATGACTTTATATCTCCTCAGAAGAACTAGGAAAAGAAGGAGAAATTTCTGAAGGATCTAATTATATTTAGGCACTTAATTCCTGTTCAAAAGCCAATGGGGGTGACTGCTGACTTCCAAATTTACTGATTTTACTAGAAAGTTTTTTTCAGATATTGAAACAACCTTGTCATTTCCAAACTGGAAAGCATATTACTGCTTAGTGTCAATTGAACCTTGACCACAATTTTCCTTTGAGGAAGTGAACTTTCTGAAATTAGGGTGCTCTCTATCTGGACTCGTACTTCAATGCAAAAATCTAAGGTCCTGCCTGTATTGTTGCAACTGCATTTCAGGAAGCAATGAGCTCCCTGGCAAAGTGGAAACATGGGTTGGAGTTCAGAAGAGACAAAGTCACATTTTAGCTGTTTGCCTACATGTCTACAGGTCTCTTGGGCTTTAAATGTATCACCAGAGCTTGTCTTTGTGATCTAACTCATCTTTACCCTTCTGTGCATGGGCATATGAAGAGAAGGGGACAACTCGATAGGAAGTAGGAAGTGAAGTAGATGCTAAGCAGCTCAGAAATTATATGGGGCATTTGAAAAGTTTGCTCTGCTTGCTTAGTTTGGAATTTGGTCAGGATATTAATGCTACCACTTCTGCACCATCCTGAGACATCTGCTTGGAAAATGCCAGTATTAAGGGTAACATTTTTCACCTGGGAGATACAGAGAATGCAAGGTACTTTCCTTCTAGTGTAGAAGTGTTCCATGCTTTCCTCTGAATAAAAATAGGTCTTCACTTTTCATCAGATCAACAGCAATTTTTCCTTTTTTTTTTTTCCCCTTAAGTCAAATGTTTATTTCTCATCACAAACTTTAATTTTTGAACTCACAGAATAATCTCTCTCACATCCTGAATTTAATTTAACCTTCTCAGGAGGACTGGCCATTCTTGTTCAGTAACCACTGGAGATGTTCTTCTCCATTGGCCAGAGTTGAAACTAATAGCCATGGTATGTTTGCTTATCTCTTATCTTTGGGGTTAGATCACTGCTGTCAGCTTCTTCCTTGTTATCTGGCTGCTGCTACTGTTCACTCAGTTGTACAGGGATGTCAGTTCCATTAATAACCTGAGCACCGTGCAAACAGATAGTGGAAAACAGTTGAAGGGAGAGGAAATTGTATTTAACCCTGATCTTGCAGCTGTCATTTTTCAGACTCCGCCATGACTCCATAAGGCCAAAATGGGTGCATGACATCAAAACAGTTGTGACAAATACCATGCTTGAGATAGAAGGATGGATACAGATGGCTGGACACACCTGACAGTACTCAGGGACTGGGGTGAATCTGAAGCTTTTGTGGCAGCAATGCAACATGAATGCTCAAAGATTAATTCTTCCAAAGGGTAGGAATTCCCACGCCAACCCTGGAGGTCTCAGGCAGTTTCAGCTTTAACTGTCATTATCTTGATTGTTTTACCAAGTAAAACTGCCTTCTGCAGAGGAATAGTTACAAAGATACTACAATCCCCCAGCTCAACAGTAACAGATACTGAGGTATGTGAGACCCATTCTCTGTATGGAGAGTCTACGAGGGCATGCTCAGGTATCTACTTGGTATTCCCTCTGTATCCCAATGAATGTGCATTTCTCGGCTGTGGTGATCTCCATGTCCTGTATATGTCCACCTGAGTCACCGAGAGGAAGGCTGCCTGCTCTCTGCAAGCAGGCAGGATGCGTGGCAAGGCAGGGGTGCGGGCTGGGGCTCTGGCATGGACCCTTGGGCACCATGCTGTCCAGGACCAGTAGCACTTCAGCTTGCTCAGGTGTTGACCAAGCTCAACAGTCATAGAGGTCGGAAACAAAGTTGTGAAAGGTTTAAATGGCTTTGGGTACTGGTATTGCTGGAGTTTACTTTAAGGTCATCAGACTCAGGAATTTAGTCCCTTAGTGGCCTTGCAGAAGCCAGGACACTGTGCCCGACAATAAAGCCTTCCTCAGCAGCCCTCCCTTGTGAGGGAGCTGTGACGTGTCCTGGGTTCAGTTTTCTCAGTAAGTATTGAGTTCTGTCAATGCAGAAATAAATGCATATATAATTTATTTAAGCATAAAAATATGTAAAGATTTGGAATAGAGAGATTTGGTCTGGAATAGAAAGTAGAGCATTTGCTATATATGGTTTTTCTAGATTCTGCAGCATATGATTTTGTCTACATATGCATCTGCTTTCCCCCCCCATGTATTGTCAGGCATGGATAACTGATAGTGCCGTGCTTACTAGTACACTGCTGGTCAGGGTCCCTGTTCAAACTAAATTAATTTCTTCCCAGAGGAAAAACCTGCAAGTTCTGAGCCAAGTAATACTTGTGATTAGGTCCTTCGTCCCTGTTGCAGTTTGGGTAGTGTAAGAATGAGTCTCTGCCGTGTCTGGTCTCAGCTGTATCTAGACTGTATCTTGATACTCACTTGTGGCTTGAAATGAAAAGAGAATTTTTTACATTCTATTAATTAAAAAAAAAAAATGCTCTGCAACCTTTGCTTAAGCAAAGATAACCTTGAAAATGTTAAATGAATATGAACTGATGGAAGCAGAGGCTAAGGTCAGAAGTTGTCCCTCTCTGGAACAGGAGTTATTCAGAGTTTTGCAAAAAAATGCCAAATGAAATGCTGTGGTAGCCCATATCCCATATGGCTGTGATGGTGAGAGAGATTTCTTGCCCTTTCCTGGTTGCTGGAGCTGCCTCTCTCACAGAGTGTTACAGCACTCGGTGCCAGGGCTTTCTTCAGCACACTGGGCTTTTTGGGTCCTTGGGGACTTTTATTTTGTCAGTGCAGTGTTTGTAGTTAAACCTGCTGTTTTCCCCGAGCTAAAATAAAAACAGCAGGAAAGATTTTGCGGCAAGGTGGGTGTGTTTCTAGCAAGAGGTGGCATGGCAGTGGGAGTACAGGTCAACTCATGTTGACGTGCTCAGAGCTCTGGCGCTGAGCAGTGAAATGAGCCCAGGCAGGAGTTTCTACAAAAAATGCAACTTAATAATTTCTGCAGCTCAAAGGCAAGTTAGAGGTAGATATTTTTTTTGTTGGGTCATTGCAAATCCTTGGGATCCTGATGCAAAATTTGTGGGGTAAGGGTATATAATGTTATTTCAAAAGATAGCTAAAGAGAATTTTGAGTTGTGAGGGTGTTTGCTTTTTATTTAAAAAAAAAAAAAAGAAAATTTTATTGGAAAACATAGAACATTGCCTGAAAATAAAGGTATGAGTGGATAGTCTTCTAAAGTTTCTAAGGGTGTGTACAGGCTTAACTCAGGTGTGTGAGCTATTAGAGCCATGTCAGAGGCAGTTTAGCAGCATATACCATGGGGCTTATATGTAGCAGCATGATACTAAGGATGTTCTATGCCTTCAGAGCACAAGACTTCTGGCTTGTTTGAAGAGCAGCTGGAGGAGCTCCTAGCTGTCCACACACACCCTGGTGTAGTCATGCCCTAAGCGAGCCACAGTGCAACTAAGGAGTTACGCTTGTGAAAATATCACACTGATTTTATATTTTGATATAAGTTAGACTGTTTCAGATTTTCTGTGATTTAATTCAGTTCTATTGCTAAACAAACAAACAAAATCAATGTAGGATTGGTTTAAACTGAAAATTTAATTTCAGTGAAATTACCATCACGGTGCTTGAACAAATGATTGAGTCTGTCTTCCAGACAGCCAGGAGAAAAAGGGATTTTTAGGACAGGAAAGAATGGCATTCTGATGTACGTTGTTGCTTCTTTTGACTCTTTTCTGTGCATGGCAGACTCACTAAACTTTTAGGTGCTTGAAAATTCATGGTTAGTAATAATAATGTGATCTTGATAGAAAGTGGATATTAAGATAATATATAACCCCAACTAACAGTTTGCTTAGAAATTTTTTTTGTCCCGTTTCCCCTCTGTTTCCTAGGATGGCAACGTATGGTGTGGTATTTTCAAGTGTACTAGGTAATATTTTCTTGTCAGAAAGCTTTCCTTGAGGCTTTGATTTCAAAAGATGATTCAGAGAAAGAGGTAAATGAATGTAACACATAATCCTTTTGCTGTTGCTTGTCTGCTTTTTCACATTATGTGTTTTCTTGCACTAGTTCCAGCACTCACTGGGTCTCTCTGTAGTGGGTCATTCAGCTTACTGATCTGGCAGAAAATTAGCTGGGGAAAAACTTGGATAAATTTCTGCTGTTAGTGAGCTAAGCAGCCTCCCAGAAAGATGTGAGAAGGAGCTGAGGCAGCTCAGAGAGGCTGTGGGTGCAGGCAGCATGGGCAGAATATGGACAGAGATGGGAGGAGCAAAGGAGAAGAGTGAGGACTGGGCTGTTGTTTTCATTTTGCAGCACAAAGCTGTTAAATGGACCCAGTTGCAATTAACTGAAAACAATTTTATGTGTACTTGATGCCATAATGTTTTAAACTTCTGTTGGGTTTCTGAGTGTGATTATTCACTTCACTTGGTTGTGGGTTTTTGGTTTTGGTGGTTGGTTTGGTTTGGTTTTGGGTGTTCTGTTGTGGGGATTTTTTGGCTTTGGGTTTGGTTTTTTTTTTTTGGGGTTTTTTTTTTTTTTTTGCCCCCCCCCCCCCCCGTTGTTTCTCCCCCCCCCCCACCCCCCCCCAACACAAGCTATTACAATACTGGGGAAATAGCTGTATTTTCCATCTTCACAGTTGATTAATGTAGATCATACAAAACAGTTATTGAAATATGGGGGGAAGGTTATGGTGCAGTGTGAGGTGGTGGTATGTGAATTATTATTACGTGAAACAACACCAGCTCTGAAAATCTTGAAACAGCTACACAGTTTGGACTGTTGTGATAGGCAAATATAAGAGGAAAGTTAAAGCCAAAGTTTAAAAATAGCATGATGATTAGCTATATTCTAGAGTATGGATTATAGCCAGTTCACTACTGATCAAGTACTCTTAAAAATTATCCTTTCAGGCCAAGCGTTCATATTTGAGTTGCAACTTCACTTTTGATTGCAATTGATGATGTGCAAATCCCTGACTTTTCATGTAGTCCCTGCATAGGAAATAAAATACATCATTAAGGTGGGCCCAGAGCATCTCGCACTCAGGTCAGTGGGTCAATTCCTACTGATATTTGTAGGACTTGACTTTAACCCTGTGATGGAAATTCTGTGTTTTATCAAGATCCATCACTCTCTTTTTCTAGTTTTTCTATACATAAAACCTAAATAGATGCAGTGATATTTATGCAGCAATTTTACCAGATGGCTCTTGAATCATCTGTTTTCAATGAAAAATGAAAAGACCAGACACGTACATAAAGGCTGAATTAATCTTTGTAATTAAATGGAACATTACTTTGCCATGAATGATTTTAGCTTTCAGAATGTATTTCATGCTAATTTTTCAGTGAACTGTAATTGTATTAATTTTTTATATTTTTAGAAGCTTGAAAATGATCTTCACAAAGTTATTGTGAGTCAAGTTGATATACAGAAGATCTGTGTCAGGCTCGTAAAACTTTGTTGGGGATGAGAGACATGTTTTGGTTTTTTAATTTTTTTTTTACAGTAAGTACAATATGTCGGTACTTGATGTTGCTAGTAGGCCTGCAAAATATCCAAATAATACTCTGATGGGCAAAGAAGGCCCTCAGAAGGCTCACGTGCCAAGTTTGGGTGCCAAGCGAGAATTTGACTAGACTGGAAACGGAGGTGCTTTGTAGCATCGAAACACGTGTGTGTTCACACGTTGGCAAGTTGTTAAATCAGGATTGAAAGGCTGTTTATTATTTTTTCTCTGTAGTAAACTGACTTGCAGTGCTCTCCACTGATGATAAAATCCTGGCTGTGCTGAACTCTGTGGGGAAACTTCCTTGTGTAATCAGCAGTGGAGGTAGTAGTCGCACTCTGGGTCGTCTGCCTTGGAGCCTGCTCCCTGGCTGCTGGGACAGAAAACAGTTATCATGGCTTGCTCTAAGCACGCTGCTGCTTGGCGCCACCCCCTGCAAGAGCATCTCACTTTCAGTGACAGGAGAGGAAGCCTGCAGAGATGAGTCTTCTTAATTTACCCAACAGCCTAATGTAGGCTGAATACTTAATAGCTGGGGGAAATGCCCCATCACCCCTTTTCTTCCTGTACACGTGGTTATTTAATATGCAAATTGGAGATAGGAATTAAATGAGCCTTTAAACCATAAGAAGTTGTGCGTGGTGCGTTTATGGCGGATTCATGTGCAATTACCACATGATGGTTCCTGTACATTTGTCACATTTCATTTGCTTTCCCCCTATGTGTGTGCATGCCTCCTGGAAGGCTGGTCTCTTAAATATACTTTTAATCTTATCAAGGGAAAATACTGACTTAATTATGAAAGAGCAAGCGAGTCGTAGAAGAGTTTTCCACTTCTTTGTGCTGTATGAATAAGGAGTCTTTGAACTGCCGTTAAGTATTACTCAAGCAAACAGAAAAGATAGCCAAGGAAGCATGAAGGTTTCAAGGCGCAAATTTAGAAACCTGCTCTTAATACAATTTTTTCTAACTTGTTCATTGTGAAAATAAATTGGGCTGTGTGCGGGGCTGGGCTGAACAGGCTTGGACCTGATGCAGGGCCACTGGGAGGAATCCCAGTTAGAGGGATTCCCTAGGACTCTGGAGAGTTCTCTCACGAGTTTTGCTTTGGCTATGGGAAGCAGTCCCCTTTATCAGGAGTCATATCTTCACTGTCAGAATCAGGGAACTTACGGGTGTGCTGCAGCCCTCTGGTCTGCCACCCACGCTTCCTACCCTAAGGATCTGCCTGGACCTCACCCCAGGCTGAAGTCAGGATGCTGGGGGCAGCCCTTGGGAAAAAGAGGCACTTGCTCCTTCAGATCAAGCAAACTTATTCCTCTGTTCCTCCCACACCAGTGGGCTACATGGTGGAGATAAGGCAGCACTGGGCCACTAGAATATCAGGTGGGCATGGCACATCTCTAAATTTTTGGCCACATCATACATACCATTAGGACCAATTTGTGACACATTCCTTTTTTGGGAGTAACTGTATAGCAAGATGTGGATTGCACGTCACAACCTTGAACCAGTTTTCTCTCCACCAGCTCTCACTCTAGATGTTCTCAAAAAGGATGTTCTTAATTTGTGAGTTTAGGTGGTCCAGAAACTTTGTAATGGTGTTTAAGCATATACCTGTATTTTCTAATAAGCAATTTAACCTGGTGGTGTACTAACAGAGTGTGTACTTTTCTGAATCTGTTCTCATACCTGACTGGTGGAACATTTAAGAAGGCATTGGAATTACAGTGGTAGTAAGGTCTACCTTAGAGTTTAGTTATTACAGAGTATATAGTTGTCTGTTTCCTGCTCAGACTTCTAAGGCACACATATTGTGGCAAACACTTTTAAGTAACAAATGCAATAAAGTAACATTTTTCCCCACATATATATATAGATATATATATCTCTTACAAAATAGAGGCAGTTTTAGCCATTGATAAAACATCAAGGTACCAGAAGTAGCATTATTTTTTGAGTTTACTTTCAAAAAACTCTTTGAGACAAGCTCTGTTATTTACTGGGGTTTTATATGGGATTTGTAACAAAATATTTCAGTAGTGTCTGACCATTTTTAGCTCTTACATGGAAATCAGAAGCTCACCTCAATTGTGAAAGACAAAAAGCAAGAGTATGTGTGACCTGACAAATGAGCCCAGCTCTCCTGAGGTAGCCTGGTTGGCAGAATTCTTCCCATCTTCCTTTTCTAATGCACCGGGGCCATGACAAACTTAGTGTTACTAAACTGTAAAATTAATGTTAAATATTAATTACATGATTATCTATAACCTTATAAGATCATATATTATATTTACATCAACCTATGTCAGACTGTGCTATTAAGGAGTCAAGGAATCATCCTTATTCTTGGAGGTGTTTGGTTAAGGAATGGGGTCTAAAAGGACCAAAGCCTGGCAGTTCCAAACCTCTGCTCTTAGTGGGTTGCTGTGGAAGCAGACACTGAGATGAATGTGGCAGGTGTTCCGCAAAGATCCCAAAACTTCTATGTGGTGAAGTGGAAACACATCAGTGATCACAACCAGACAGCTAGCAACATGAGGTTGGGGGCAGGGTCCATCCGCTTCTTTTAGCAAAGAAGCACTGCCAGATCTAGGCTGGCTTCATAGTCCTCTGCGTTTACTGCCAGTGAGGCGTGAATTTATTTGTTTTATTTGGAAAGCAGTGTAGAAGTAGAGTATTTTTAAAGGACATAATATAGCTCAAAGCCAAAAATGTTCTTCTATGTGCCAAAATATGATCAACATTTTTTGGTCGAAATTTTACTGCCTACATTATTGGTGAAATGGGAGTATACTGACACAGTTAATCCTTATTTTTTTATTTGAAAGCCACTTGATTTTTTTTTTTTATGTTGCATTATAAATTGCTTTTAAAGGGTTTATTCTTCATAATTGTTTTTTTAATTAAATCTGTTCAGTCAAAATGCTGAGGGGCTCAATTAAGTAGATTGAACACAGAGGCTACCATAAGTGATTCAGATGGTTACTCTAGAACACATGCTGGACATTGGAGATATACTTAACTTGTTTAAGCAGCTGACTTAGTTAAAACTAAAACTGGTGAGTTTTGTGCTTTGTTTTTTCATGACTAGTATAACAATTAGGATTGAAACATTTGAAAAGAAGAATGGAAGATTTCCAGTTCCTTGCAAAGTTCAGTTGGCTGGACCTGACAACACCACCAGGAAAAAAATAGGTGCTCTTGATGATATGTAAACTTGCAGATGAATTGTGCTCGCCGTCTCACTTGTTATCCTCCCCAGGCATTTAAAATACCTTGAAAGGCTGCTCTACCTTCTGGAAAACTGAGAAAACATTCTGTTGAGAGTTAATTTGGCTCATTTCATATTTCCTGTTCAGCATTTGTCTTCCATTGTGGGTTTGGGTTTTTTTTTATCACTAGGGATATTTGCATGACAATGGGATCTTTCTTGCTTAAGAGATCATCTGCTCCTGCTGCTAATTTCCTACCTGAAATTGTAATCTTCTGTTTGTGACATCTTAACTCAAACACAATTAATTGTGATGTCACAAATGGAGGATTATGCCTTTGGGTTGGAAATGAGATTGAGAAATTGAAGGAGTTTGAAGAAGCAAAGAGGCCTTTCTTCTTGAAAAATAAGAGGAGACAAAATAATTTTGGTTAAATGGAGTCAGCCGTCCATTAGCTTCCTTCTAACAGTTGTGGAACAGACATTTCTAATTCTTGCTGTCATGAGGGGCCCTGTTGTATTGAGACACTGTGGAGGGGAGAAGGGGGCAAGGATTTCATTGTGAAGGAAGGGGAATCTTCCCCTGAACAGCCACCCCATGCAGCAAGAAGGAAGCAGAAGTCAGTGCGCCCCAGAGAGGTCTGGGCTCTGCTTGCAGAGAGCAGAATCCAGGGTTGGTATGGCTGCAGTTGGTTTAGATGCCAATCAATTTATTGAACTTCATATCTTGCAATATTCATTTGAGTTGGAAGAACAAATTTCTACAACAGCATTTTTTGAGGGGTGGGGGGAATTCCAAAGACTTAGGATAAATTGCATTCAGCATCCTGAAAACTTGCAAAATAAAAGGTTTGTGCTACCCTAGTCCACCATGGCTTCAGTTTATTGTATGGACTTGTCATATTTCACTGCTTGGTATGTCACCTTATCCTTTTGTATCCTTCTGTTTTTCTGCTGGAAACACATCGTTTCCACAGAGATTCTGAGTGGCTGAGTGGCCTGCTGATATTTTTTTGAGGACATTACTAAGGCTGTTTATATACTTAGGCCATGATTTACAAAGTGAGAATACTCATCTACAGCTACTATCACTTCACACCAGAGTGTTTACACAGTTTGTGCATAAACACTGGGACCAAGTCATGACTAAAATAAGAAAAAACCCAAAGTTAATGAAAAGCGAAGTGCCTTATTTTAATGCTTTTACTGACATTAGGGAAAGGTCAATGACTACAAAGTAGAGGGATGAAAGTGGAGAATGAAATGAAGATTAGCCCTATGGATTTTGGAAAGTACAGTGTCCTTCAGAAAAGTGTGCACCCATCCTCAGGTGTAAATGGAAGTGACCCTCAGCAGAAATACGCCAATCTGCACTTGCTGGGACCCAGGTTCACTTGTATCTGTGTATCAAATCCATTTTAACTGTTGGATGTGTACTAGCTACTGCGCCATAGCAAAACAGGCCATTTCCTGTTGTCTTTTGGAAAACATATTGTAAAAACAGACATTTGATGTCTGTGATGTGATGTCTGACATTTGATGAGGTGCTGAGAGATATGGTTTAGTGGCGGACAGATATGGTTGGACTGGATGATCTCTAAGGTCTTTTCCAACCTAGTGATTCTATGATTCTATGACTGATCATCTGATTAACACAAAAAATGGTAGAGAAAATCAGCTGTTTAGATTTGGTACTCAAACACATTGCTGTAAGTCTGCAAAAGCTCTGCAGATGACAACAGACCCGCTGTGATACTCTGACAGCAGAACCTGGACCCTCCACTTTGTGATGTGAAGCTCATTTGTGGCCCGAAGTCTACCTTTAAGGCAAGTTGGTCTGAAATTAAATTAGGATGCCTTCAGGGAGGCATAATAATACAAAGTAGACAAAGAATGGGGAAAAAAAGCTGTACACTGAGCAATGGTTATATCTTCCAACACTTCTTTTTTTTCTTTTTTCTTTTTCAAAGGCAAAAGCAGTTATGGCAAAAGTGGGTTACCCTCAGTTTATAATGAATGACACATATATTAACGAAGACATCAAAACAGTAAGTGTCAGACTTGCAGCTTTCTTCTTTTACATATTGCAGCCATTCTTTGCTCTGTTTCACTGCTGTCTAAAATCAAAGCTCTTTTTGTTTGGCACACATCTGGAGTTCTGCTTGCCTGGTTATTTTTAGACATTGAATTAAGTATGTTAGCTCTCGTGTCTATATTGTCAACATCAGTGTGCCTAAGTGAGATGACCACGAGGCCTGCTGGGAGGAAAATATGTCTGGGTACAAAGAACCTTCCTGCTATTAAGCATTTTAAAGGTTAAACGTATGCTGGCATAAATTTTGCATTTAGTTCTAAAAATGAAACAAAACAACCCCCCCATTGCTCCTCAAAGTAATGATCTTCAAAAATACTAATGCATTTATCCTCAGAATATCATAACTTATGGTGCCTTATATAGGCTCTCCCCACCTCTCCAGGCTGTGAATTTATTTATGCTTGTTGCTTATAATTGTGCCTAGACGTCCTATCAAATGTACATACCTGCCATGTCGTCTGCTGCACAAAGATGCTGGAGAGGGGACTCTTTCCTGACCCAGTGTCTGTTCAGCCTAAGGCAGGAAAGCAGATGATGAAGATGATATATTTTACCATATTCCAAAGGTGTAGCTGTGGCATGCATGTGATGAATTGTATTACTGAAACTTACAGGCAAAGTAGAATCAAAAATTCAGTCTTGAACTGCTAAAATAAAAGAGTGATAGTGATCTTTGCCAGAGAATGTGAAAGAATACTAAGAAGAGGCATAATTTATTGAGAAACTGTGAAGAACCAACCCTACAAGGCTGGTCCTTGTTCCTGGAAAGAGTAGGGTGAGATGGTGCTGTGACGTCAGTATATTGAGACTGAGGATGTGACCAAATTATGACTCAATATATGGAATTATTTGCCCAGACAAGTGGTAATGTCTAGCAAAAAACACTTGTTAATCACGGTTGCAAAGTCATGGTTTAAATCTGAAGTATAACTTCCTTACAAGTCGTAGGATTGCCTGAAACTGGTGATGGATATCAGCTGGATTTATAAAATATTAACATCCTCTTTCTTGCATGGTTAGTTGTGTGTGTATGTGGGTTACTATTAGATTAGGAGGCTTATGGAAGCATGGACTCCTATGTCTGTAAGCATTTAATGCGAGAAACAGTAAGAAAGCAGTGGCAGAACTCTTGAAGGGCACGATGTTTTTGTAATAAAATGCAAAACAAACTGAAAAAAAGGGTCTTTGTCACATTTCTGAAAGTGGTTTTAAAATGCCCTTAAAATGAAAGTAGACCTACTTCCTTATGGAAAATAGGCTGCCTGGATAATAGCTATAGAAACATGCAGTCTGCAATTCATCATTGATTACTTCTGATTTCCTCAGCGGTTCTCTGTGCAGGGAAGAGCTATTCCAATGTACCAGTCCCTTGTGTAGATCAGTTCAGCCACTGTTTCTTAACAGAGCTCACAAAATATTTAATTCTTCCTTCCAAGTGTGAAAATTTTACTTGTTTTGATAATCGCTAAACAATTAGGTGGTTACTTTGTTTAAAATAAAAGTTCAGGTTGGTTTATGTCAGTCTTTGTTTCCTTGGACATGCTTTCAAAATTACTGTGCTTTATCTATACAGATGAAATTTACAGAAAGTGACTATTTCGGCAATGTGTTGCAAACTCGCAAATACGCAGCACAATCTGATTTCTACTGGCTTAGAAAAGAAGTCCCAAAAACAGAGTGAGTAGACAAAAGGCAAATTTGCATACTCTTTGACCAATATTTTAATTTATATTATTTAATTTATTAAATACATGTTTTAATACAATTATATACATAGCAATATGTTATGATACAAAATGGAGCACCTCTCCTATGACGAAAGGCTGCGAGAACTGGGCTTGTTCAGCCTGGAGAAGAGGAGGCTCCGAGGAGACCTCATTGCAGCGTTCCAGTATCTGAAGGGGGCCTACAAGGGTACTGGGAGAGGACTTTTTACAAGAGCCTGTAGTGATAGGACAAGGGGTAATGGGTATAAATTGAAATCAGGGAGGTTTAGATTAGATGTCAGGAAGAAATTCTTCCCAGAGAGGGGGGTGAGGCACTGGAACAGGTTGCCCAGAGATGTTGTGGATGCCCCATCTCTGGCTGTCTTCAAGGCCCGACTGGATGTGGCTTTGAGCAACCTGGTCTAGTGCAAGGGGTCCCTGCCCGTGGCAGGGGGGGTGGAACTAGATGATCTTTAAGGTCCCTTCCAACCCTAACCATTCTATGATTCTATGATTCTATGGGCAAACCACCCAGTTATTGAGAAACTCCTGTGGATATTTTTTTTTATATATAAGTTCTAGGTATCCCTGTACACAGTAGTTATATGCTTGCAGTTTAAACTTGATTTAATGAAAAAGAGGGGTAATTGAATCTCAATTAAAAATGGATTATGTCTCGGTCACAGTTAGAATTTGGAATGGTACAGCAGGGATTTATGAAATAAATTTTCTAAGAATGGAACCATTAGTAAGAGATAATATTATTATTAGTAATAGCAATCATCATTGTTAGCTACCTGCTGTTGATGGCAATGATACGGAATAAAACATAATTTAATTTACATATGTTATTTTTATTTATTTGAAAATATGGGAGTGCAGATTGTGTCATGTACTGCCATCAAATACATCAGAGCATCAGTCTCTTTTCTTACTGGTGGGTAATCAAATCCTTAAATACAAATTAAAACCTAAACAGAAGTTAATTAGTCTAATCATGCTACTTAAAAATTACTTCTTTGAAATTGGTGCTGCTGCTTAGCTCCTGTGGTGGTATTTCCTTAGGGCTCCTGAAATTCCTACCCAAACTGAACTACCTTGTTTTGTGCATGTCTCTGTGTTGTCTGTGAGGCCGGTAGAGGATGTCAGCAGGACAGGCATGGGCTGTTTCTGGTTAGGGTTTTGTGATTTGACCCCTTATTTTCAAAGGGTTGTTTATAGCTTAATTGTAATTGTGAATTTTACCTTCTTGTCACACCTTTCTCTGACACTGCCATGGTTAAGTCCCAGCAGATGATTTTATGGGCTTTCCTGCAGCCCTGGATGCCAGGGCTGGATCATGACAGTATATTGTCTCCATACCAGCAGTTCCTGTGAGGGCAGTGAAATAACACTGTCCACTCTATAGCAATGGCAATCAACAACCTCATGAACAGCTTTGGGGCAGCACTGATGCAGACCACGTAGATTCTTGGCAGGGTGGGAAATCCACCCTTTAAAGAAATTAATCAGCAGGTAATCCCTGATGCTACACCTTGAGGGCTGTAATCTGAGAAATGTCACATTGGTACGCTTAAAAAATGAAGATTTTACCCGAATGTCCACTACAAGATTGAACACTTTCTCATGCTTGTCTTTACCATCTTATTTCAAGGACTACTTACAGCAGCACTCTCATCACCTTTGTCTTGTTTTTCTTGTCATCCCACAGGGCACATTCTGACCTGGGGCTCCCCAGTTTGATTTTTGGTCTCTCTCTTTTGTCAGAGAAGCTATATGCTCTGCACTCTGCCAGGCTGGGGGTAACCTCCACCTGAGCCCTCAG
>NW_010270067.1:0-20477 GCF_000690775.1 Eurypyga helias | reverse complement strand
CCTGCTGGGAGATTATTCTGCCTTTGTACCTGCTCGGTTATAGAAAAGGGCTCTGAAAGTGGTGTCACACTGTCTGCTTTTGCTGTGTCTGCTGAGGGGTACCAAGGCACTGAGAGTCATTGCCACTTCCAGTAATTTTTAAAAAATTTATTATAATAAACCAATAACTCCCAGCCACCAGTCTGAGTCATGTCAAATGTGGCCTTAAAAATATCAGCAGTTGCCACATTTTAACTATTGGACTACACTGCTTTCTGATGTTTTAACCTCTTTTTTTTTTTCTTTCTTTTTCTGCTTTTGCTTTTTTCAAGTTTTTATATTTCATAAAACTTGGTCTGCACTGAAGCTTGGCAGTGTATTAATAGAGAAATACCCTTGAGGTTTTGTTTCTGTTTGCTTTCTTCGTTTTTCTAGTTCAGTAGCTTTTAGCATAATATTTATATTTATAGATAGATATTATAAGATGGTCCAAGTCGTGGGCTGATAAAGATAAATGAGAAAATGAGTGTTTAAGGATATAAGTTACCACCTAGGAAAGTAATATTAACCCCCAAAGGTAAAGCACTATATTTAGCAGACTACAGATTTCTTAGCAATATTATTTCAAACTGGACTTGTTTGCCTCATCATAGTCAACTAAATGGAAAATGAAAATTATGGTTCACTCAAAGTACCAGGGAAACACCATCAGGACAGACAGAGAAGCTGGGAGGTACAAGACAAAGGAGATTTTTAAAGTGAGGGGGAATATGGAAATCAAAGTGGAAATACATTATTCTGGAAATTGAACAGTTTCATAATCTAGGAAAAGTGAATAAAAATCCTCCAAAGCAGGAGTAATTATCAAAATCATTTGTCCTCTGTTTTGCTCACTCCCTGCCCAACAGTTACATGGTTCCAGGTAAAAGGAGTACAGAGGGAGTCAGATGAGGCATTGCTCCAGGCAGGGGTAGGGGCATGTACCCAGCCCGACAGGTACTGAGCAGCTGTGACAGAGCATTGGGATGCCAGAGCCACCTGCTCAGCCAGTCCCAGGTCCTGGCTCCCCCATGGGTACCACAGCCACAGGAGAAGCAACTTGCTGTCCTCAACATCCGCTTTGGATGCCAGATGCGATCTTAACAGCTGGCTGGGAACATGGTTGTCATCGTCACAGCTGGCCCTATCAAACCAGGGAAAAAGTGATTGGGTATCAGGAGAGAGACATAGGAAAGGGATTTTTGACAGGAACTGAGGAATATGATGCATAACATGGCACAAGCTGGATCAATAAGGCTGAGTGGAGGGGTAAGGCTGGAAGGGGGAAGGTGGGAGGGCGGGAACTAGGCATGAAGACAATTATAACAATTAAGGTGAGAGGTGACTAGAGCAGGGTGTGGGGAAATGATGCCCATGCGGAAGGGAGAGATAAAAGAAAATCCATGGATGCATGGAGCCATATATGTAAGTATATGTACAAATATACATGCACAGACATACGTAAGTATATATAAACACACTTCCGCACCTTTTTAACGGTGATTGAATCTGTTCATCTTAACACAGATATCATACTTGCAAATAGCAGGGCATCAGAGGACTTCTTGGGCATACCACTTTATTATTATTATTATTAATCTTTCTCCTTTGAAGTCAGGACATCTCTAAAATTTTTGGACCTGGCCAAATCTTTCTTCACATTTCACTCAACTTTCCATGCTGGATATATGTGCATCCAGTAGCTCTGTAAGAGGACACAGAGGAAGTATACTAGAAGATTCCTGGGTTGCCTCCAGGACCTATTCCAGTTTCTTGACCACACAGTTTAATTGTTTGTAATCCCTGGCTCTCGGATCGCTGCGGGGGAGGGCAGCTCTGAGAGGTGCTGGGTTGGATGCCATTAAGGACAGTGCAAAATCTCTTTCTTCAAATGGGAAAAGCAGCCATGAAACACACTAGGCAGGCTGTTGTCTCTTGGAGAGATGCTGCTGGACAGCTCAGAAATCCTGTGTGTGGACCTGCCCTGGAGAGGAGAGGCTGGAAAGGAGCCTCCTGGAGCCTTTTGAAAGTCACCTTGAAGATTGCTTTCACTTCAGAATTTTTTCTCAGGTCTTTTCCTGGAAACAAATTTTCCAGATTCCAGCTTCATTAGTAACTTTGTACAGCCTTTCACTTCTAACCAACATAATTGTGTTGCACATTCACAAGTTCATTTTATTTACTTGTATGAATTTTTTTTTTAAATTTATCTGGGACATTGAACACTAAATTACGCTCCACCTGGATATTTTCTTCTAACTCAGAAGCTGAGAGAACAAAATGGAAGTTCAGTTTGTGCTTTACAGAGAATTAAACAGATTAATAAGCTTTTCAGTGTACTGTAAATGTTCCCTGTCACCCCTCTTTGTGAAAGGCAATGTAGCACACTATACTCTCAATTCCAAAAAGAAGTTACCACAGGGAAAATTGTAGCCTAAAGAAGCACAGACCTAAGAGTTTATCTGCCCTACTTGCTGTCTCAGTGCAGGTTTCAGATTTTATTACTGTAAGAGAAATCTCAAAGTTAGGGGTGTCAACTTCACAACATTAGGTTTTGACTGCTGCAGTAGTTGATAGGTAATGTTTCATGACATCATTCAAAGCTGACCCTTTTTCACATGTTAACAGCAAATGGAAACAGTGTAAAAAATTCCAGATTTTTTAATTTATTTTGTAATTAATAAGATCTTAGAGTTTGTTATGCCTATCTGTTTTTTTCTATCCTTCTGTTAACAGATCAAATGCACTGAAATTGTAACCAGACCTAGAGCAAATGCCCAGTCAACCTGATTTCAAACAGGAGCGAGAGAGAGATTTCTAAATTTGCTTCACCTTAAAATTTAACAGCGACAGCTGTTTATTACAGACCTTGATATAGTAATTGATGTGTTACTAGTTAAGGTCAGTCACTGAAGGTTCAGTCGTTCCAAGGAGCTCACTGAAAGAGGATGGCAGATAAGGGGTGCAGTTGTTCTGCTTGGTCTGAATGGAAGCAGTCTTGGTTATTTCTGCTCTTATGTGGAAAATGCTTCCTGAATCTTGAGAGTGGCTCAGAATGGTACATCAAAATACTGGAGTGTAAATATGCTCCCTGCCAAGTGTCTAAATGTCAAACATGAAATTCAGCAGTATACTCTGCTTGTCACTAGACAACTCTTGTTCTTCCTGACTCCTTGTTATAGCTGCTAAGTCTCCTTTTCCAAATTCCTTAAAAACATAACAGACTTCACACAGGTCATTCTTGAGGCCTCATTATGAAAAAGGACCTTTGAAAGAACTTAGTTCAGTTTTATGGTGAGAAAATTGAGGCTGCTATTGGTCTTTGGCTCGTACTAAGCTCAGGAAACAGGATGGGCTCTGTTACTGTGGTGGTAAGTCATGAAGAAAGAAGCAGTTTCAAGATGGGGATGATGTTGTGAGTCTTAGCAGCTAGCCTATGAGCTAGAAGTCTCCGAGTTCATAGACATGAAAGCATGGCCAGCAGTGGGATGATATCTTCCCTTGGTGGCTGCAGACCAAACGGCAACAGCATCTGCAGTTGCCCTTAGGCAGAGGAAGGTGCTCCGGTGGTGACGAGTACATGCATCACTGGTTAGCTCCTCACCAAATAAAACCAGGTGCAAACTTGTACTGTTAGAGAATTGTCACTTGCCCATGAAGAGCTCTTTAACCACTGCTTGTGGTGGTTCCTGTCTTGAACCAGCTGTGGTGAGCTCCTGGGGCTGCAGCAGCAAAGGGGATGGGGAGAAGAGCAAAGCACATTAGTCCGTTCTGAAGTAACTGTTGTCTGTCTCAGGCCCTTGGTCCTGTGACTGGAAATGAGAGGTCTTGCAAGACACTTGTGCTAAGAAGGATTTGCAAAAAGGAAGAATGCATTTGTCCTGAAAGCCTTTTTCGTGCTTAAAAATTGCTGTTCTAGAGAACAGAAAAGCCGTTGTGAGTAGAACAAGCTAACAGGGTGAGGTGGAAGTCACAGTGCTATGTGCCTTTGTTTAAACTCACAATAAAATCTAAATTAAAGTGCTGATTGTTTTAGATGGGTCCCTTTCAGATGGGTTCTCTCTTTGTGATAAAAAGGACAGAGTCCTCCAGAGAAAACTGGAGAATACATCCCACCACATAAGTGCCTGGCTTGCATCTTTCAAAACTGTTCCGCTGATTGCTGCTGTGAATAAACACGAAATTGAAATGTAGTTAATTAAGCCCCCTAATTTTTTCCCTTATCTCCTCACCATAAGCATTCTTTCCTCAATTTTCCATTATCTCACTACATTGCCTCTAACATTTAATCTCTTTATTACAAAGGAAACAGAAAACACACCAGAAAACAACCTCCCCCTGCTTCTCCCCTTCAGAATCTCCTAGTAAACAAAACAGGGAGGGTTATCTGTGGCAATTAGAGCCTATAATGTGATGGATGGTTAAGATATTTACATGAGACTACCTTTGCTTTCATTGGTTAGATTTTCCAGTTGCCGCATGGTAAAATAAGCTTCTCAGCTTTGAAGATGAGAGAAGCAGATAGACTTATTGATAAAAGACAAAATGCTGCCATTCTAAAACTCTTCCCTTTGTTGCATGGTTTACGTGAGGACACCAGTTTGCAGAAAAAGTCAGGATCTGAAGAGAACTCATTTGTTTGATGCTGCTATTTTAAAGAACAGATCATGTACCTGAATGTCACTGACATCATACATTTTCCATGTTCTGATAGATCTTCCTTTGTCTTACTCTTTGTTTTGCAGCTCCCATCTCTTTGAAAGAAATTTTCCAAAGCAATTTCATTGCATTCATTTGGCTTTACAAAACTTCTGAGTGAAGTATTGCTAAAGACATCAGGATGCTCCTGTTTGGACACTTATTAGAGTCGGATTTATTAATAATTAACCAATAATTGTCATAATCTCTATTACTTTTCTTTTATCTCAGTTCTTCCTTATAAAATCATTAAATGAAATCTGGGACTGACTGAACTCACAGTTTCATCTGAGGGGATTTGGATCTTGCTGAAGCCAGCTGAGATTTTCATTCATATGGGTGAAACCACTGTGAATATAGATGAGCTCAGGCTAAGGAAATTTGTAAATCCTGTTTGCTATTCAAATCTAGGGTTCCCACTGGTATGTATGAGAAATCTAACTATGATAAGAAATGCTAATATTCCTTTTAAAATTTGTTTTGCCTTGCAAGAGGCCCATTTGTTTATGAGCACACTGATAGCTGTGTTCATTGTGTAGGGTACCAAATGTGAAGCTGTTTATTTTGAATTTAGGCTCCCAGAAAGCACCTGCTGATGTTGCTGGCATCATCCTATTTGTTCAAGTAGCTGTTCAACAAAGTGTCTGAAGCCACTTCACTCATTTCAAAATGTTCTCCTCTAATTTCAAGAGAGAGTTTCCCCTCACTCGGTTGAAAGACACCTAAGAGAGTTTTCACAGCTGTGGTCAGTGTTGCGGCCTCTGTTTGGTGAACTTCAGTTCATTAGCACAGCACACTTCAGAAGCACAATGGTGCCTTAGAAATAAAACAGAGTAAGTAATAGGAAACTTATAATAGCTCCTGTTGAAGATTCATTAACTGTATGCATTTAAAATGAAGCCATTAAACAGCACTTCTGGAATGTGTAGGTAGCATGTGTTAAAATGGGGAAATAATTAACCTTTAATGTATACTATGTTTTTCGCATTTTTGCTTCCTTCCACTGAGTTCACATTTTATCTTTACCCATTCTATTAATGAAGATGTGCAAGTGTTCTGACAGATGATTTCTTTTGCTTTTACTACAGGTGGTTTACAAGCCCAACTACTGTAAATGCTTTTTATAGTGCGTCTACCAACCAGATCAGTGAGTATCTGACTTGTGAGCTTCCTTATAAAGTGCCTGTTTTTGAAATGTATGTATCAAGCTTCAGATGATATCTGTACAGTTTGTGTGTTTGCGACTAAAAGTCAAAAGCTCAAATGTCTGATACATCTGAAGAGAGAGGACAGTTCTGGAAAAGCAAGGGTTCCAATAAATTTGAATTACTGTTGCTTAATGAGTCACCCCATGTCATCTGAGTGCAATCTGACCACTTCTGTGTGTGCTCTGTCTGTTGCAAACATTAGCTTAAATCACTTATTAAAGTTTAATGTTTTTATCTTCTCTTTTCTGTAGTAAAAACATATGTGCACATACCTCCATAAGTATACAGTACCTCTTTAATTGATAGAACCTCAGTCCTCTAGTATTAATAAATAAGTAGCAATAAACATGACTAGAGGAGACTGTGCTATAAACCAGAAAACTTATGTGTTGTCCAGTGGATTTGTTCAGTACCTTTAAGGACAAGGAGTGGTATCTGTAGTTAACTTTTTACCTGTGTAGTTTGATGAAATCATTTTGTACATACAGTACAACCCCTGTTATGCTGATTTTAGTTGTTGTTATGTTTAGAGAGAAGTGTATGATGTAAAAGAGATGAGTTTTTCATAGATGTGTATGGATTGGATGTTCATTCCCATTTGCTTCAGAGGGACTTTACATAGAAAATTTCTGACTGGCGTTAACAGTCTATACCAGTATTGCTGTGGACAACACTGTTACCTTTACCCTGACACTTCAGTCATTTAGCTTTGCAAGTTAAATCAGTCTTCTAGTTCTGTGCCACCAAGGTCTGGAAGGCAGCTGCCATAACCTCTGTAGTCTCAGTCCACAAGGACAGGCGTGTCAGAAATCACTGAGTGACTCCCCGTTTTTCTCCTGAATCCGCTTTGGTCACAGAGAGAAACACAAAATGAACGTATTGTACTGAAAAGGTTACAGCAGAGGACTGGCAATATGGATCTGAGGGTATCTGCTCCTACAGATTTCCGTAAACCATTTTTGCCTTCAAACCACTCACTCAAATTGTGTATAAGTGAGCTCATTTGTAAAGTGTGTGGATAATTAAGCAGTTCTTTTGATTAAAATCGGTTCTAGGCCTAGACCACTGTGCCTTAATTAGAGGGCTGCCATCATTAAGCAGTCATGTTTTTATTGATCATCTGAGGGAACACTTGAGGCAGACATCCCCGAGCTGATCACAGCTCTGAAGATACATGTCAAACATGACAGTTCTCTTACTGCTGAACTAAGCGAACTAAGCACTGGCCACCTCTGCTGCTTCCCATGTGTTGTGGGAACGGAGAGGAAGCCTGGTTGGTGCAAAGTGAGAACCATCGCTGTTATGTCGTCTTTAATATTGGGTCCTTTCAAGTTTGAGCACCTCTCAGCATCTCTGCCATGGCACATTAGAGAAAGCTGTAACAAGAGGCTGGAGTCACTGAAGCTAAATTTCACACTCGCTGTATCTATCAATGTCATGAAGCAGAGGGCTGTCAAACGTAACCAATCAGTCATGGGTGTACAGGCAATTGTGTTTTCTATCATGACTACTGACCTTCTTGTACTACTGGCATCTGACCTTGATGTTTGCATAGTGGTACTCCTTGTCCTTTTAGGACTGTTCCGAAGAGGGAAAGGATTTAGGTGGCTCTTTCTGAACAAAGCCCTTTCCTCACTGAGATAGGTGCAAATGTAATCATGACCTAAAAGTGATGCACACTAGGAGGAAGGATTCAAAGAAAAGCACAGTACACACAATCTTCCACTGCTGGTTGGTGTGATTTGCAGGGGAAGAGGCCCCATGAGATGTGGGAGGAACATGCTCAGGTCTGAAGTTGCTGATAAATATTTGATACTTCACTACTGAGTTCCTATTAACTCTGCTGGGAAAGAACTGCATTGAGTGAGACTGAAGTTTGTGACCCTATGCATAGTCATATTGCATGAGGTATCTGCTGGACAAGTCTCATGCTCAGCAGTTATTACAATAGAATCATAGAATCTTTTACATTGCAAAATATTAAGTACTATTAAGATCATTAAGTACAACCCTTAACCTAACACTACTAATACCACCACTAATCCATGCACCTCGTCCACACATCCCTTAAATACCTCCAGGTATTGTGGCTCAACCACCTCAACCCTTTTGGTGAAGATATTTTTCCTAATATCCAATGTAAACCTCCCCTGGTGCAACTTGAGGCTGTTTCCTCTTGTCCTATTGCTTGTTACCTGGGAGGAGAAACCAACACCCACTTCTCTGCCACTTCCTTTCAGGTAGCTGTAGAGAGGATAAGGTCTCCCCTGAGCCTTTGTTTAGCCTTCTCCAGGCTAAACAACCCCAGTTCCCTCAGATGTTCCTCACAGGACTTGTGCTCCAGACCCTTCACCATCTTTGTTGTTCTGGACATGCTCCAGCACCAGTTAACAAAGGAGCAGACAGATATGAACTCAGTCCGGAAGAATAGGTCCCTCTGCTACTGATTGCTGGAAGGGAGAAAGATACTGATAGAAGAACTACCTAACAGACAGATGCCTGACACATCTATCCCTACACATCTACTACTGGTTACTTGGAAAGAAGAGACTGAACATGATAGGCTCCTCATCTGCTTGAGTGCCCCTGCTCTTCAGTGAACAAAGTAGGTTTTAGTGTGTTCAAGGCCCATCTATTTTTGCTCTTGGTAAATGAGTTTACTAAGGAGCATTTGAGAAATGAGAATCTTAAAATGCATAATATAAATTGTTTCTGGAAAGCAGCTTTTAAATTAACTGGAAAATATTTGGTTGCAAAATTGATTCTAAAACCTAAGATTGTTCTGTTTGGAAATGGACATGTACTGTGTGATGTTATCAACGTAACCACAGCAACCCCGAACTTTATTAGTCACTAAAGATTTTGTGAAAGAGTTTAGAGAGAAAGCAACATCTGTGCCTTGAACCATGGATTCTGAAAAGTAGCTACCATCACCTACCTGCAGGAGTGGAGGGGAAAGTGGAGGTCCTGATCTGTTCTGAACTTTAGGAAGATGCTTTTCCTTTCTGTGCTCAGAACACAGGGAGGTCTCTGACACACTCCTGATGGAAGTGCTACTAATCCTTCTGTTGCTGTAGTCTGTATCATTGACATAAGCATTCAACAAGAAATCGCTGCCATCTCCATAAAAGCCCATGTAGTCTTCATACATGGCCAAGTTGTTAGTGTTTTTAGCTTGACTACTCAATTACTTGAAAGAAAAGACCTTTATTCACTAAAAGTGAGAATTGATAGAGAGTGGAAACTAGATGATTTAGAAAATTATTAGATTTGGGAGAATACAACAGAATTTGCCTATGTGGTAGATTTAACAAATTTTGCTGCACTTTAGTGCAAACATATTTGACATTGCTTCATTTCATTGTCATTACTAAACTACTGAAAACCTGAAGGGCCAACAATTCTGCTAGTATCTCCAGAGGAGAAATAAGTAGATGCATCAAGGAAAAATGTGCTGCAAAGAACAGAGGTAAAAAATATGGTACATATAATTTATCTTATTATTACACAACTTTACTCCTGATGTTCTCTTTACGTGAGTTCTATTTATTTCCTCTTTTTCCATAATTCCAAATGTCTTAGTTTAACAACCATGCATGTTTATAATGGTTGTTAATAATTTTTCAATCCTAGTTTGGATCATTTTTCAATTTTCTTTGTATTTGCTCATCAATTTCCCCTCAATTATAGGTACTTAACAAGGACAACAGGTACATATCATTGCCTTTAGATTCTAAAAAGTTATCTAAGTGCACTTCATGTAATCTAAGCAGCATGAATACCATTTTTTAAATTATTGTCGTTGGAACACAAAAACACTTTCCAAAAGTGTTTAATTTAATGAGCTCTAGAACAGTCAACAAATACGTGCTGAAAATAGATACAAGTGATGATGAAAGTATGCCAGCACGCTTCTGTTGAAGAAAAGGTTTTATTTCATTGCAGCACTAAAACAATGGCCCTTGAGTATGTTAAAGACAGAAGGGAACTGCTCATTAGATATTTGGTATATTTAATTTCCTTTCCAAGTGTAAATATGTTTGCCTCTAGAATACATCAAAAAAAGTAATGTTTGTGGATTGTGAACAGTAATGAAAGGGAGATTTACAGTGAACTGAGGCAAATATAAGCAGAACGTTTATGAGGTGTAAGCTTGAATAGATGTATTGGATAAGTGACTACTGTTGATATTATCTCTGTAAGTTGATACCCATGATCCTTCTAAGTCATTTGTGCTTGTACTGCAGTTCTCTAGTGAAAGTCAAGAGGCCTCTTTAGAGAGCAGCTTCATTACATGTTACAGGAAGAAGATATAATCTAAAACAGAATTTTAAAATTACATTCGAATTAGCATCCATAGAGAAAGCCACAGATGAGAGCTCATGTTAGCCAGTAAGTATCATCTTTATAGAAAGCAGCATGCAGATATCAATGCTGGCAGCTTGCTGATGCTGTGAATTGCGAGGGAGAACTCTTATCTTGCCAGGAGCCAGGGAAGTAAGTGCTGGCAAATAGCACACAGTGCTCTGACCAGGGGAGGGCAAGGGGACCGCACATAGGGGCACTTTCTCTTCCCCTAAGAACTAGACTAATTGGAAGGTTATTGATGAAGTAGTTTCAAGTGTGCCATTAGTTTCCAGTAGGTTAATGAGCATAACAGATTTGGACTGAACACTTTCTGAGCCCTGTTATTAAATAAGCTTTAAGTGTTCTTAAGTGAGCCCTCATTTTCAATTTCCCCTCTTTACTAATGACCAGTATTCCCTTTCATTTAATTATGGTCACAGGTCCTCACATCCATTCTGTATTTCTTTTTCCTAAAATTCTGATCTATAAATGTATAAATTAGAACTTTTTTCCCCCCTTTTTATTATTTTCTTATTTTTGGGGGGTATCGAGTGAGTTTTGTCTGTTAGAAAATAAAGTTTAAAGTTTCTTGTAAAAACAGGCATTTTCACATATTTCCTAGTCCCTTAGCATACAGTATTCCTCGGCCCCTCACAAACCATCTCACATTTCTCCTCACACTGGCCCACTGAGTTTGGGAAATGCTGGGTTATCTCTTTTTCATGAGCAGCAAAGAGCCTCTTGTCAGGTGAAACAGCCAAGAACTGAACCAGAGGCTGCTGAATCCTCTGCTTTTAAGACCATCATTTCTCTTTATCTCTTAATGAATTCATTCACTACTCCTTGGAAAGTTAAACTTTGTATTCTTGCATAGCATGGAACAGTTACAGTGCCTTATAAAATTTACATTTTCTATCCTTACACCATTTATGCTTTCCATCCTCTTTGTCCACAGGTTAAAACTTGTAATTTAGTGTAGGATTCAGGTCCATGCTATGACAGAGAGTTTGATCCTAATCACCTACATATAGGTGCTCAAAGCTGTCAGGGATGCTTTACAGCATCCGATATGCTTCCTCATGTCTGGCGTGTCTGAGAGAAAACTTTAGGACACCCATACCCATCATGACTTGCAGCTAAAGACAAAACAGAACATGCAAAGTCATCTCAAAAGACACTGGGAAAGGATTTGATTGTCCAAACAGAATTCTGTGGAACCATGTTAAACAAATGTATCCTGCCCTTTGTGCTGTTTTTAGGTAACTAACCAACACCCCAGTCGTCTTCATGTTTAATTCCTTATGAGAATTCAATGTATTTTGTTTAGTAACCAGAAGTTAGTCTTCCGCTTAAGTCTTATCCCTTTAAAATTCTGCATCTGAATTCATTCAATGACACTTGAAAAACAAGTTACAGCTTTTAAACACAGCTGAGAATTGCCAGTACAACAATCAGCAGAGTACCCTATATATCACACAATTTAGCACAGCTGTCTCTCATATCCATTATTTACATACTGGATTCACTAGCCTGCCAGAAATTCCTTTAAACAAACCACCTGATTATTGGAAATTGTAAATGCACTGATGTGGAATAAGGCTTTGCTATATCTTGCCTTGCTTAGTTAAAAATATCATGCAATATAACTGAATAATGTAATTGAACTATAGAATTTGAGTTTATATTTAGATTTGAACTCCAAATTTCCTCATGATTTGGTGAGCCATCTCATGTGTTTTTAGTTTACTTCATCCATGATTAGTCTGCATCGTTTCAGTGAACTATCAGATGAAATGTGATTGCTTGTGTCTCCTTGGTGGAGTAAAAATATTACACTGAGTCTCAGGCCATTCATCTGAAAAATGTGTATAATAATACCACGAAAGTATTAGCTGGTAAATGGATTCATTAATGGCAGTAAAACCCCTGTAAAATTGGGGGGAAAAAAAAGTTTCAAATTTGAAATACATTCTAACCGGCTTTATAGCACCCTGCTGCGGAGAGAGGCTGAAAACGATATAATAGATAAATTAAAGCTAGAAACCTTCAATTAAGTTAAAAGTAGTCCTGTGCAGGTAAAGAGTGCTGTCAGAGCTTCAGATCAGCATAAATTCAGAAGTGAAATATTTGAAGTATGCAGCAGTATTCTGCTGCTTGGAATGCCTGTGCATTCCAGAGCAGTAAGGTAAGGGGAAAGTTCAGCAAAGTCACTGTTCAAGGGTCCAAGCACAGGACTTTGGAAAGCCAAAGCCTACCTGGAGATGACTCTGGCGGGGGACTTGAAGGGCAACAAGAAACATTTCTGCAAGTGCAGCAGCAGAATAAAGTCTAGGGAAAATGTGTTCCTACTGGTGATTTGGGGCAGGGGACCTGGTGACAAATTACATGGAACAGGCCAAGGTACTTAATGCCTTCATTGCTCCAGTCTTTGTTAGTGAGACTAGCTGTCAGGAATCCCATGCCCTTGAAACCAGAGGGAAAGTGTAGAGCAAGGAGACTTACCCTCAGTGGAGGAGGAGAAGGTTAGGGAATACTTAAACAGAATGGACAGACACAAGTCTGTGGGCTCTGACAGGGTGCATGTGTGAGTTCTGAAGGAGCTGTGAGGCGCTCTTGATTATCTTTGAAAGGTTGTGGTGACTGGGGGAGTCCTGAGGACTGGAAGAAAGTAAATGTCACTCCCGTCTTCAAGAAGGAAGATCCAGGGAACTGCAAGCTGGTCAGCCTCACATCAGTCCCTGTCTAAAGGATGGAGTAGATCCTGGAAACAGTTTCTTAGACCAGCCTCCTACAGTGAGGTGACCAGCTTGGTGGATGAGGGGGTAGCTGTAAATGCGATTCAGCTTGACTTTAGCAAGACTTTCAGGACTGTCTGCTATAACATTCTCAAACACTAACTGCTGAAGAATGGCCTAGACAAGTGGATATTCAGGTGGACTGAAAAGTGGTTGAAATGCTGGGTTTGAAGTGCTGTGATCCGAATTGCTTGTCTCTAAAATGTTGTGATCAGTGGCACAAAGTCCATCTGGAGAATGATCTAGCCTGACTGTCCCACCTTGCCACCTGTAAGATGCACGGATGTAGGATGTCAGTGCTGTTCTGACAACTTGAGCTCGGCTGTCCACAGACCTCCAATGCTCTCATGGCATGTGACACCAGTGCTTATGTCAGAATGATGCTGCAGTCCTGTGACATTGCTGCAAAAGTAAGTAGGTTGTAAGAAAGTAGGCAAGGCAGATTACGCAATCCAGGTCCTACGTATGGCAGATAGGTTTGTGTGGGGTCTGTAATAAGACAACACAACTTTATGTCTGTGTGCAGTTGGTGAGTAACGGCCTTGAGTGTAGGCTCTGAGCCTCCACGTGTGTGGAGAGAGGCTTTCTGCCCATATACCTCTTCTGAGGTTGTGTACAGGGAGAAAACATGAAAAGTTGCACTACAGGCTAAATTTATGGTGAAGTGTTAGCTTGAAGTAGCTTCTCAGTGCCTGTATCCATTCCTTAAGATGTGGAACTCTCTGAAGTCTGCCTGACTTACTCCTCCAGATCTATGCTTTGTTTGCTTGAACTCCAGTGGCATATAAATAATGCCATTAGTATTTATTGCTTCTACAGCCTATTATGAACGCTCTGAGTTTTGTTATTAATTCTTTTAGGTACAGTATGCTATGCAAGAAAGAAACAGACTTCACAAAGGAATTGCCTAAACTGAAGGATTCAAAACAGCACACATAAACTGTCAGGAGATCTATGTCCTGTTATAATTTCAAGGAGATTCTATGTCTAGGATGTTATCCTTGTTCCCACCAAAAATGATCTGGTTGATGCTTGTCTGAAGGAGACATTACATACAGAGGGATGCTCTGTGTTGCCAACACGGAATCTGTTCCTTGTGGTGTTGCAATAGTGCACAGGCACTATCCCTCATTTAGTGCTGCTAATCTCTTGAGAACAGGTAAACCTTTGCTTTACTAGCTGCCCAAGAATCACTTTCAACACTGGGGTGTTTTTTTTTGTTTCTTTGGTTTTGGTGGGGTTTTTTTGTTTGTTTGGTTTGGTTTTGGGTTTTTTTTTGTTTGTGTTTTCTTTTTAAGAAATTCTGGATAATACATTCCAGTTCCTTGAGTTTTTATTAAAAGTGCCTTACCTTCTAGTGGCTTCTGATTCTGTTTTGGCCTGAAAATACTTCCTAAGCTTCTGTTATTGCAATCAAACTACAATGGTGTTTCACACAGCTACTCAGAAGCAGAAACCACTCCTTCAGCAAGCTTTATGCTCAAGCATGTCTTAATTATCTTACTCAAAGTCAGGATCCATTTTATTTATCAACCTGTTGTACGGACTCAGGATTGGAGCTTCTTCCCATGCATTCATGTGACTTGCTCAGTGAAAACTTTATGTAGTGACTTAGCTCACATCTAACTGTTTCAGCAATGCCCTATGAAGACACCTTTAGATTATTTTTCTTAGATGAATGAGCCTGAGTGAAGGTTGGCATCTAGTTTACTGTAAATAATGTATATTACCTCTACGTGGCACACAGACAAGTGCAAATTCACTACACAAGTCTATACCTGGACAAAATAATTGCAGCTCCTTACAAGATATTGATAGCCTCTTAGTGCTGTGACAGGCACACAGGATTGTGTGATCCCTAAATGTGATTTGTGGGGTGACTGTGCTACCTTGGTTCATACTATCTTCAATATGTGCTCATTTGTTCATTTTGGCAACCTTTTCTCTCATCTGCTGATGGCAGGAGAGGATCATTCAGGGTCAGTGGACCCTAATGGTTTCTTCATTACATGATCTCTTTGGCATGTCCAAAAACATTTCCTGAGATTCAGGGTTTGGAAGGAACCAGGCAATGTAGTTCAGATTACATTCCCAGTTCTTAACACTCTCTCTTCACTTAGTGTACTAAGAAGCGTTTTTCATCAGGCTGTGCGAGTATACCATTGTTTAAAAACATACGTAGTAAATGCTAAATACTCTTCTGTGTGTGCTGTGTGGCAAAGAGCGTTAGACCAGGAAAACTTTGTCCTCAACATTGGTATACGTGTTTTGTAGCACTGGAAAAGCAAATGGTTTATGCTTGAAACAACAAAGCAGCATCTGGAGAAATAAGAGAAAAAAACCCCCACTCAAAATAATGTCTGTAAACCATACTTTTTGTAAGCTAATTGCAAACAGGTAGTCAAGGTAGCAAGGGTGGAGCAGCAGCAGAAAGCAGAGGGGAAGGACAGGAGGATATGCCACTTGTAATTTCATTTGACATGAATTACACTTAGCATATTGTCTTTAAAGACTTTGTAAGGAAAGGACAAAAATCTTACCTGACAATTTATCTCAGATATAAAGAAATCCATGTCCTATTTATCAACAGAAAATTGAATAGAGTCAGAATAAAGTGAATGTGTTTTTTTATTTTGATCTGAGTGGCCTGGTGATTTCTTGAAGCAGAGGTTCCGGGGAAAGGAAGTGAATCATCCGAGGAAACTGGTTCCTCATTGACATGGCAATGTCCATATGGGGTAACCTCCAAAGCAGGTGTATGCCTGTGCTTTATAGATGGGAATTCCTGACATGAGACATCAGATTCCACGTTTGGGCCTGGTAGGTTGACACTTTTCACTAGCATTTGAAAACTTCTATCATAGGTGTTTGCTTTATTTAACAGTTCTTTGGGCTGTTAAACTGTTACCACGTTCAGCTCCATTGTCTTCAGAATCATGGCACTGAAATGTCATCCAGAAATTAGAAATAGACCTGTGGCTTTGCATGTGAGGAACAATTTTAGTTCCTGTGTGCAACACAAGCAGATCATCACTCACTGGGGTGTCTCCACTGACACGTTTTTGGCAATTAGTTACTTTACCAGAAGCAGCCAAGTAATTCCTGTAGCTAGACTGGCTCTACAGCCTTAATAGGTTACCTAAAGAATTAGGGAACTTAATTGTTTCCTAATTCTTGTTGTATTTTGCTTCTGCTTCTCCTGAAAGATCCTCTCTGCTGCATTCTGAAACTATCGAGGGAAAGCTACTCTAGCAAAACCTTCTGAAACTAAAGAAAATAGGTCATAAAATCTAAACCCTTATGCCTTTCACTGTTACTCAGCTATATTGAATTAGGGAGCTCACTATCATTGTTTTTGCTATTGCAGGGTTCCCAGCAGGAGAACTGCAAAAGCCTTTCTTTTGGGGAACAGAGTATCCTAGGTAAGTACTGCACCAGGGAAACGTATACACCTGTAAATGACTAATAACAGGGAAAGGCATTGGAAAAACGTATAGACAAAGAAGAGGGTGTGGAGAAGGCTACACTGTTGAACTAGACATCAGGTAGTGCACAGGAATATTGTGTTCTTCTGCAGGGAAAGCTTGGCCCTTGGTTGTGTGTTCTTCCCTGCTCTAACCTACTTTTACTATTGAAAATCCAGATTTTGAAAACTGCGGCTTTGTGTGACAATTTTTCTTGCCCTTGGGAGCTGTATTTGTTGGTGTTGTCTTAAACTGATGACTGATTTCTCAGAGGGATTGCTAGTTAAGAGCACCTCAGTGGAAGTGTTTCAGTGCTGTAGGATGCAGATGCAGCAGTGTGCACAGGACAGGTATTAAAAGGAAGAGTAAATCAGGTAACTAACACTTCCTGAACAGCAGTGAATACCCTGAGAAGCCATTTATTATCTGTTTATTGTTCACTTTCTGCTAAATCTAAGATTAAGGGTTGGTCTTTGCCATTGCCTGTTGAGGTGCATGAGAATATCTCCATGTGCATAAGTGATTGCCTGAGCAGGCCCATGTGCTACTGTAGCTGAAGAAGAGTAACTACAGGTCACATATATTTAATTTTGAAAAATCACTGCTTTTGTGCAGTTCAGTAACTTTCTATTTAAGGGCAGGATAAGACTGAAAAGTTTGACAGCAGTTTCTGAAAGTCATTCTGCAGTTATATAAAGACATTTACTGGTGAAACATAAACTTAATAAGTCTCTGTTTAAAAAAAATCAAACTTTTAAAACGCTTTGCATTTGCCATCTTCCAATCTGGGTTTGTCCTTTTAAACGGGAAATTTGGCAATATATGTCAAGAGACCCATTCAATTTAGGAATAAATGGATTTGAATTCAAAGGGAATTCTTATGAGCCAGGTGACTTTCTAAGTGGTAATTAGGGATAGAAGAAAGTCCTTTCTTGTTAAGGTGAACCTATTTTCTGCAGTGGTTATTGCAGACCTGTTTCCAGCTTTGCTTTCTGAGATTTCTCTGTACCCTGACCTTCTGCCGTAGCGATAAAATTGTGGTTCTTTTAAAGAATTATTTTTTCTTCATTTTTCTTCTTTAAACGTTACCTTAGCTTAAATTGGTTTTGCTTGAGTACGTATCAAAATGAAATTTAGTAAACAAATGTAACTGGTTTATATCAGACAACAGATTGCTTTTGTCCTTGAAATATTCTAGATCTGTTTTCTATCTGCTTAAAAGAAACACTACATGGCACTGAACAGAAAAATCCTCAAAATTCATCAGCACTTGCTGGAAAACTAGTTTAGCAAATATTTAACATTTAGTGGAGTTCTAGTGTCCAGTTCCAGCATAGCTTCTATAAAACAGCTGCATCTATATGCCTGAAGGAAAGCTGTATCATAATTTTACATGTCAGTACATGAAATAGAATACCATTCAAATACCATGAAATAGAATACCATTCAAATACCACCTTTCATAGTTACAAGTCTTCAATGCCAGATATATTGAAATAGAGACTTCAAACTACCTGAGTTGGTATTTTCTTTACAGTCCTTCTAGCCTCCCCAGTCCCAGAAAGTTCACCTCTGATATGGTAGAACAGAAGTGTAGAACCTCTGTTCTTTGTCCCTGAGCCGTGGTGTCCAGGAAAAATTAGATGTATTTAGTAATAGGGCTTATTGGTTCTTCTTAACCTCTTTAAATGTTTTGTACCATTCTTTTTTATACTTTTCCAGCTGCAAAAGATCCTGTATAACCCCTTTACTTCAGATGTGGAAAATAAGTCTAACATAGTACATTTAGTATGGATAATCATCACTGTGTGCTGCACATGATTGCAAATTTGTCACACAAAGGGATGATATTTGCATTGCTGAAATGTATAATTTTAACCAGATTTTTTTAAGTGAAGGTTTGCAATAGTACTGGGAAAAACAACAGTGGGGAGGATTTTATCACATGCAAATTGCTTTTCAGGAAAGAAAAAAATAAAGTGAAGAATTGTCATGGGAGCAGGGGGAATTAAATCATATAATACTTTTTGGGCATGACTGAGATGAGCAATTAGTGTGCAATGGATCATTAGGTCCAGTAATAACATGTTACTTCAAAACCCTATGCCTTTCTCCCATTTCAATATAATGTGTTAGAAATTACAAGCTACTTTGAAGTATGGCATATCAATAACTGATACAATTAAAATCACAAAGAACAACTTAGGATGCATTTAATAGTTCACTTTCCCACTACAATATCCACTGCATTTTATGTGAAGAAATCCTGAACCTTTCCCTCATTCATCCCTGTTTCTCCCAGGTGTATGCTTATTTGGATATAATGAGGAAAATATAATTAATCCTCAATCAAGAAGACAAAATATTTCTTTCTAGATCTGACTTTAGATAATTTCCTACTCCTGCGCAGGTGCAAGGAAATTGTATGACCTCTCTTTTTAAAACAGAACGGAGATCTGTTTAGAGCTTTACGAACTAGAGTCAGTAACTTGCAAGTTCATTTGTTGCAGCTAGAGAAGAACTACTGGAGCTGGCATTTCAGAAGCCCATTGCAGCCTTTGACATATTCTTTTTTCATGATGATGCTAAGAGAATAATTTCACCTATGACTTTTTCCTGTCAGAATATACACAATGCAATCAGCTGAAGGTGACGTTTTGGAGCTCATATGGTGCTGATAAGGGATTTGGTTAGAAGAGTCAATTATCACAATGCTTTTAAAGTTTTTAAAGTAAAAATAAAGAATGATCATTCTTGAGGTTTTCTTTAAACTTGATGAGCGTGGATACTTTTTGAGGAAACTGCTTCTTTGTGTTACAGGTCATTAAGCTACGGTGCCATAGGTGTAATCGTTGGCCATGAGTTTACTCATGGATTTGATAGCAATGGTGAGTCCATATGTTGATAACCTTTTTTTTTTTTCTTTAACAGAGCTGACAGATTAAAAAGCTGACTTGTATATGCTTTAGCTTTTTTATTGTTTTGTTTTTTTAACAATGCTGAATCGTATGAAAAAAATTATAAAGTTGTATTTTTTTATGTATTTACATACAATCTTGCTTGTCTGAACCAGATTTTTTTTGGTAAGGAATGATGCAAGTTTGACACTTTCTGTTCAGTTTGAATGGAAACCAAATCAACAACAGATTCAGGAAGCTTGTCTGGGGGAGTGGGAAGGGCAAAGCAATAACTGCTGATTGATAAAAATGACTTCAAAGAAAACTTTTAATTTCAGTTTTGACTTACTTTCAAAAGACAATTATGTACCAATTTTAAAATACAACGCTGTAACAAGAGTGAAACAGAAAAGGTATTGCAAAATATATTAAGAAAGAAAGAAAGGAAGAGAGAGAGAGAAAGAAGAAATGGTCTGAAAATGTCAAACCAACTGTCCAGAAAAACAGGGTGGAGTGGGGCATTACCATCATCTAACTTTGGCTGTCTCAGTACAGTGCTTTTTACGATTGGGCTCCTGAGAGAGAGAGGCGGGGGGAGACAGAGAGAGTAATATGAACATCCTCCTCAAGGGAGCAATTCTGAACATCTGACTGACATCCTGGTCTGACTCACTGTCTAGCGAAACCTCTTTCCACTGAAAATATAGGGTGTTTAAGGGAAAGCAGGCTTCTAGGTCACTGCCTAACTAAAGTTAAGTTGCTTATGTTGCATTACTTTGAATAACGTTCAAATAAAAGGAAAACCTTGTGTTCTGTTGGCACTGGTCTGCAACATTTTGTGACAGCAAACACTCCAGAATGGAGAAATATTTCTTCACAAACTCCCATCTCATTGGTAGGAGACTATCTTATCTCCACTGTATCTCCAGCCAGTCAGAGAGGAACCAAAAATCTGATTCCCTAAGCAGACTGCTACCTCTTACCCAGGCTCTTACCTTCCAAATATAAAAATAAATACATCTCTAGGGAATTTCATAGAATCATAGAATG
>NW_010270066.1:0-19826 GCF_000690775.1 Eurypyga helias | reverse complement strand
GATTATATGATTTTATGAAATTAACTTAATGCATAGTCAGTTAATAATGGAGTAGGGTAGTGAGAAATAAATACAAAACTAAACCCACTTTTCCCCCACCCCTACCTTCTTCCAGGGTCTACCTTCTCTTTTTCCACCATGAGCAACACAGAGGGTTTGGAGAATGGATTTTGCTGTCAGGTCATAATACTTCACCACTGCCTCACCTTCTTCCTTGCGCTGTTTCCTGTTCCACAGGACACAGTTCTTCGTGAACTTCTCCAATACAGGTCCTTCCCACAGCATGCCATTCTGCAGAAAATGCTCCAGAAAGGGTCTTTTCCATGGGGTACAGTCCTTCAGGAACAGACTGCTCTACTTTGAATCTCGCATTGGCCACAGTTCCTGCCACAAACACCTGCTCCTTGCAGGCTCTCTGTGGGCTACAGAATGGATGTTTGCTCTGATGTGGTCCTCCATAGACTGCAGGAAGACAACCTGCTTCACCATGGTCTTCTACCTGGGCTGCAGGGTAATCTCTGCTCTGGCACCTGGAACAATCCTTGCCCTCCTTCACTCATCTGGGTTTCTGTAGGGCTGTTTCTCTCATATTTTCTCACTCCTCTCTCTCAAGCTGTTGTGCAGCATTTTTTATCCTTTCTTAGTTATATTATCACAGAGGTGCCACCAGCATCACTGATGGGCTCAGCTTTGGCCAGTGCAGTGTCTATTTTGGAGCCAGATGGAACGGGCTGAGTTCAACATGGGAGCAGCTCTTGGTGTCTTCTCACAGAGGACACCTCTGCAGCCCCCACTACTAAAACTTTGCCATATAAACCCAGCACAAGCTGAAGTAAATGTTTTGGACTGATAAAAATTAGTGACCTATCCTGGAAAAGAAGATGAGAATAATAATAACATACTAAGAAGCAAAGCTATTTATGAATCACCTACCATTATCTCACTGCATTCATCACAGTTCAGTTCCTCATGGAAGATATGGATAAGTGAAAAGATTTGCACAGCCTGCCTTAGTTTTGCTGTCACTGAGTTAATCTCTACAACTTGCTCATGTTTGTGCATGCATTGAGCTGAAGAAATCCAGGTTCATTGGAAATATTTACTTTTCTTCCATTGCATAAAGCTCCCAAGACTCCATACATCTGTACAGATGAAGCCGAAGGAGTGGAAAGCTCTTACAAGTCCCCATGGGTCAGGTTTTGGTATCAATTTACTAAAGAAATAAATACTCTCAGGAATCATCTTCAGGGTAGAATTGTAGTTTCACAGAGATATATTAAAGAACAAATGTTGTTAAAAAATAGTAGAGCCCAGTTATTCCACAGTGTTGTGGCATTTTCCTTTATCAAGTAATTACTACACTCAAGGGTGACACATATTCAGACATTGCTTAGGTGAGTATAAAAACTGCAAGAGAGTGTTGCACAAAAAATGTAGTTTTGGTAAATGTGATTAGGTCAACAAAAATAGATATTTTGCAAAAGATTTCAGATTAAACTGGGGGAGAAAAGCAGGGAAAAAGTCAAAAAGAGAGAACTAATTAATGAAACAGCTGGCTAAAGGGGCAAAGGGTATGATTAATAGACAATATCAATGATGTCCTAAAGAAACAATTCAGTGGTGACTTGCAGCTAACATTCCAAGAAAGGGAAAATTTTGCAATATCACCTATATCAAGGGAGCTGAATTTAGACTGGAATCAGTGTAGAGAATAATAAACATAATGGAGAGCTGATCTTGTTGGGATAAATAAATGTTTTGGCTCATTAAACCTGGAAATCTATGGTCTAAGTCTAATATGACTTTCAATCTAAATACACTGGAGGGCTGGAGAAGAAAAAAGATAAACACTAGGAAGATATGTGATCTATTTAAACTGCAAGTAATAAGAACAAAAAGGTATCAACTGTCCCTGAATAAACTTAGGATAGAAATTAAATGTTTTCTTTACTATCAAAATTTTTACGGAAGTTTTCTAATGGATGGGAACATGTTCAACTATTGTTAAGATGCTTTAATAGTTTATAAACAGCATTGTATGATATATTTGACCATGAAAGCAGAGTGATACAGTCAGCATCTCAGGAAGCCTTTCACAGTTCTACATCCCAAACTCCTCACAGGAGAACAGGTCACTGTACTGTAATGCCTTGCTGGAGCAAGTAAACAATGTACATCACAAGTACCATAATTCAGTTTTAATAATCCTACCTGAATTATTTGTCTTTAATGAGATTGAGACAGAGTATATATTTGCATCTTCCACAGCCAAACTAATGTGTTACATGAAAGGTAAGTTGTCTTTAACGATGTAGACATAGTTGTTCTTCTGCAGTTCTGTACAATACCTACAGGATACTTGTCACAAATTAAAAAATTCAGCAAAGAATTAACAAAATCATGGTCTGTATGTAAAATAGGAATTAAAATTAAAATCATATATTAGTGACCTTCTAAATCTGTTGTGGACAACCCTTGAAATTACTTCCATGACTGGAAAACTGCTTTGTGGCTTACTGATCAAGGGTTGGTTCTCAAACTGGATATACCTTCATTATAAAAGGTATGTTATTTGATAAATTCAAATGCCATATTCTGCACCTGTGCATGTTTTATTCAAGACACCGTAACAACCTAAAATGGAGCAACACCTGGCTCAAGTATAAACTGGGAGAGGAGTGGCTGGAGAGCAGTCCTGCAGAAAGGCTTCTGGGTGTGCTGGTCAACATCAGGCTCCATGTGAGTCAGCAGGATGCCCTGGAAGCCAGGAGGGCAAACTGCAACCTGGGGTGTGTCACACACAGTATAACCAGCCAGTCAAAAGGGGATTGTCCTCTGGTATTCAGCACTGGTGCAGCCTCACCTGTGTACTGTGTGCAGTTCTGGTCCACAAAATTTATGAAGCATGTGAAATTCTTCAAATACAGCCAGAGAAAGGCAACAAAGCTGGTGAGTGGGATGGAAGGAATGTCCTGTGAGGAGTGGCTAAGGAATTTGGTGTTACCTAGTTTGGAGAAAAGGAGGCTGAGGGGCGACCTCATTGCTCTCTACAACTTCCTGAGGAGGGGAAATAGAAAAGGAGGTGCTTATCTCTTCTCCCTGGTGTCCTGTGACAGGATGTATGGGAATGGTTCAAAGCTGTGACAGGCAAAGTCCAGACTTGTCATTAGGAAACATTTGTTTACTGAGAGGGTTCTGAAACACTGAAACAGGCTTCCTGGAGAGGTGGTCAATGTCCTGAGCCTGTCTGTGTTTAAAAGGCTTTTGTACAGTGCTCTTAATAACACGCTTTAACTTTTGGTCAGCCCTGGTTGGTCAGGCAGTTGGACTAGATGATTGTTGTAGGTCGCTTCCAGCTAAGATAGTCTATTCTGGTCTAGTCTGGTCTGGTCTAAATCATTTTAGTACATTACATAAATAAAAGAAAAATTTTAACAAAACCAGGCACTTTAATTTTCTTATTTTAAAATGGCACTTGTAAAACAAAACAGAGCGCTATAGTCAACTGGAAACAAAATGGTTTTTGGTATTGCCAAATATTAATATAGAACCCATGAAAAATAAATCTCCCAACAGAATTTGTGTGAACTGAAGATTACAGTGTAGCTGGAATATTAGGCATTTTTCATGGTTTTGCTATGCTATGTTCCAGTCTATACATCCGGCCAAAAGACTGCAGCTCTTGAAAGGATGGTTCAAATTACTTTAATCTTTCCCCTCCCTACTTTTAGGTTAAGAAAAAATTGGAGGGAGAAATTATCTCCTTGTAGTATATGATGACAAATATTGCAACTTGGACATAGCCAAAAATATATTTTCTGATTTTTAGGAGTATGCAGATATTTTTTAAAGTGATAAAATTGTTTAATTACTCATAGAAGCTTAAAATAATTTAATGTTTCTCTTTGATTCCAGTTAAAATTTTAGTTTTCTAAGTAGTCATTTAGCAAGCAAAAGAATTATTAACCATAAGCATACAAAACGTAAGACACTGTCACTGCAGTGGGGTAAATCATGGATGCCTGAAGGAAACTGAGTGCCTAGAATCTGAAAAAGTGGTACTAGACTATATCCGTCTGTCAACTTTTTGTGGTCAATGTGTTTTTTTCTGGTGAAATGCTATGAATGGGTAAGTTTCAAATATCACTTTTCAGCTTAGGTGCTTAACATCTAATTTGGGCCTTTTTATGAAATATTCGTGGTACCATTAGTGATATTTGTGGCAGTTTGTAATTTACATTTCATTATGGAATTTTGTAGTGCATAAAATGCTGAAATACAATTTGAAAAAAAGCCAGTGTTGGTTCTTAGCCGTAGTAGTTTTTTACTGGGATAGAGTTACTTTTCTTCATTGTAACTTTTATGGTGCTATGCACAGGGTTTGTGATGAAAACTGTGTCACTAACGGAAGTTTCAGTTATTTAATTATTTAGTGCTTACACAGATTTCCCTACTTCTCGTGCTGCTCCACCAGTGAGTAGGCTGGGAGTGCACAAGAAGGTGGAAGAGGACACAGCTGGGACAGCTGACCCCCGTAAGACACTGTCACTGCAGTGGGGTAAATCATGGATGCCTGAAGGAAACTGAGTGCCTAGAACCTGAAAAAGTGGTACTAGACTATTTCCGTCTGTCAACTTTTTGTGGTCAATGTGTTTTTTTCTGGTGAAATGCTATGAATGGGTAAGTTTCAAATATCACTTTTCAGCTTAGGTGCTTAACATCTAATTTGGGCCTTTTTATGAAATATTCGTGGTACCATTAGTGATATTTGTGGCAGTTTGTAATTTACATTTCATTATGGAATTTTGTAGTGCATAAAATGCTGAAATACAATTTGAAAAAAAGCCAGTGTTGGTTCTTAGCCGTAGTAGTTTTTTACTGGGATAGAGTTACTTTTCTTCATTGTAACTTTTATGGTGCTATGCACAGGGTTTGTGATGAAAACTGTGTCACTAACGGAAGTTTCAGTTATTTAATTATTTAGTGCTTACACAGATTTCCCTACTTCTCGTGCTGCTCCACCAGTGAGTAGGCTGGGAGTGCACAAGAAGGTGGAAGAGGACACAGCTGGGACAGCTGACCCCAACTGACCAAAGGGATAGTCCATACAATGTGACATCTTGCTCAGCCTATAAAGCTGGGCTATGAAGGAGGAAGGGGGATGTTGTGTGTGATGGTGTTTATCTTCCCAATTAAACATTAAGCATGATGGAGCCCTGCTTTCTTGGAAACTAGGAAACCAGGATGGAACACCACCCTACCAATGGTTAGTGGTGAAGGAATACTGTATTTTGCTTTGCTTGCATGTGCAGCTTTTGTTAATTTATTGAATTATCTTCATGTCAGCCCATGAGTTTTTGTACTTTTACCCATTAGATTCTCTCCACCATACCGCTGGGGGAGTGAGAGACCAGCTGTGCAGTGGTGAGCTGCCTACCAGGGCTAAACCACGTTAGTCAATTGTATTCCTTAGGGTTCAGTAAAGAGATTTACTGTACAATACCCAGCATGACTTTTACTTTATTTTGGTTTTGCGACAGCTATCAAGGGAAGAACAAAATTGCAACTGCAGAAACAGATGGTCACATGATGAAAAGTAGTTACTGAAACCTAATATAATACCAAGTACATTTTAAATGTAAATTCTGATTGTGTTAAATAGTGGAGCCAGCTGTTTCAGCCTGCAAACTACACTTATTGCTGTACCCTGGGAATCAGCAGGTGCTTCTTTCTGTGCTAGTATCAAATTACGAACAGATAGTTTTAAATGGACATTTCAACTCTCTGTAGCTCTGGGACTAGAAACATATGAGAAAAGGGAATATGAAAACCTGAAGAAGGAAGTGCACTGGTGGAAAGTTTTAGTTTTACTAAATTAAAAAAAAAAAAAAATGGAGATCAATTCCTTTCCCATTCATCTTTCCTCCACCTTTTCTAGTGCACATATAACTGTGCATATTTTCACACCTAAATATGAATTAAGACTTTTTGGTAATCAGATGTAAAATGCTACATGTAAGTTGCTATTTTGTCTATAAATGTCATATATTTCCATTTTTCTACAACTTCCATAAAAAAGAAAATTTATATTGTCTTAGCCTGATCTAATTTCCACACATTTTAACTTACGTTAGTACATCAAGATACAGTAAAAACCAAACCGTAGATGCTCAGAGACCCAATAGAATGTGAATAACGGTGTCAGCCCAAACAGGAAAACAATAGAAAACAAATTCAAGAAACTCAACAGATTTTCTCTTTGAGGGAGGTGGTAACCTCTTGTATAGCTCACTCATTTTCTTAGGAATCATGAAGAATTCACTAGAATATAAGTAAGGGTGTCAGAAAGTGAAACTCTTGTTTCAATGAATGTTACAGAGAGGTATAAAGTTTAATATATTTTGTCTCTTAAAAAAAAAATTATGGATTTCTTAAATGAAACCTCTGTCAGATGGAATTTCTGTTTAGGGTTTTGTTTATTTGCTTGTTTTCCCGAGGGAAAAAAAAAAAAAGGAAACAGAAAAAGTGCAGCTAATAACTTTACCATTCTTTACCAGTTCACAGCTACTACTTTTGAGATGCAGGGGGGAGAAATCCTGAAACACAAACAAAACTTCCTCCTTTTCCTTCTCAGTCATTGTTCAAGCAGCTTGCCTAGTGTCATAACAATTCTGTCTCATTCTTTATGACTTCGGTGTTCTTGTCAATCACATTTAAGCACACTACAATAGTGTCAGCTCTTATTTTTAGAACCTTCATGCCCTGAAGTTGTGTATGCTCCAAAAATTGTATGCAATTCCCTTGTGACAGTTTTCTGAGAATCTAGAATATGGACCAATCTTGCATCCATCTGGAGGTGACATGGAGGTTTTGGTAGTGGAATGTTTTTTTCCTTGGAACTGAGCATTTGCTTATTTTTCTGTTTGTTCTTTCATATAAGTAAATATGGAAAAATATATTTTAGGAGAGATAGAAAATATTTTTTAATATAGACTAAATTTGCATAAAATAGGTCCAGTTAAAATAAAAATAATACACATTTTCTAATGTTCAAAAAATGTTGAGGCAGTGTGACACCTAAATGGAACTTTTGAATTTGAATTATCATTTTTCTCAAAGTATAATTCTTTGATCTAACAAAAGGGGAAAAGGGGTAAGTTTACACAGCTTCCGGTATGAAACATAACACTTCCTGTCAGTTCAGCAACAATATGTGATATCAAGATAGTATTTGTAAATATGCTTCGGTTGTTTTTGGTTTGTGGTTTGTTTGTTTGGGTTTGTGGGCTTTCTTTCCTCCTGTTTATTTCTTCAGCATCTTGGAAGTACTTTTGGTTTGACCACAATTATTTTCTGTGATTTGGCCATTATCTTAATAAATCCATTGCTGGTTCTGCGTTACAACCAGTGATTTCTCTACACAATGAAAAAAACCTAAAATATATTCTCAGCAGGTATCACTAGCAGCCCACATTGGGAAACATTGTATTTATTTTTTTCTTTACTTAAAATTAGATGATAGTTAAATCAAGTCATAGAAGGAAGGACTGCAGAAAAAGAGGTTGACCTATTTTCTTCTTGCAAAGAACATCTGTGATGCCATAAAATTAGAAGTAACACCACTTCTCTTTCTTCCTCCTCCTCTTGCTGCAAACTATGGCTGTCATCCTCCCTTTTCTTCAAGAGGAGGAGTGTCTTCCCTGCAGAGTTCAACAGAGTCACAATCTATTGGTGGTACAGTTGTCAAGATTCACTGTTAAAAGTTGACACAGCTCTGGCATATTAACTCTTCTAGGAGCACTGTGAAAGAATGACCAAAAGAAATTTTTTATGCTTGAAATTATCTGACATGGCTTACATACCTGTCTCTTTTCCATTCTTTTACAGCCTTATGGACTATTTCAAATTCTGGAAGTTTGAATTTTCAGGGTGCTCTATTAGCAATTCTGTGAAATATTAGGCAAAGGTAAAACTGCAGATCAACTTAGCAGAATGTGAAGATATAAATTCTGAAAATAAATGTTTTCATCCAACATGATTAGTTTGCTATCTCATGGTTTGATATAGAAGGCTCTTGAAACTTGTTGATTTTATACAGCTGGTGTTAGATTGGGGAAATTAATGTTGTTTTACTGGTATAGATAATTCAATTTCATGTCCACTACACTTTTTCCAAAGGAAAAAAAAAAAAAAAAAAAAAAAAAAACCCAAGCAAAAGCAAAACAATAACCCACACGCAAAAAACCCTCTAAATTAAATCCTGGAACATTTTTTTCTGCATATTTTAGTACGGAGATCCCTAAACGCTTGTTTTATTTCATATTTTCATACTATTTTAAAGTGAAATTTTAGTTGAAACTAATGTATTTAATGCATATAATCAAGCTCAAACATCTTTGAAAAGTATAATACATGCTATGGGTCACATTAAATGCATTTACACTGAACAGAAGACCTAGGAATTACCATTTTCATTGATTGGTATGATTTCATTATATTATTTTGTCAGAAGTTGTAATAAAAACAGTAAAATATTTAAGAAATCAAAACCATCTCTGGATATTTTTGTAACTTCCTATTTTCAATTATTTTAAAAAAAATATTGGTCTTCATTTTGTTTTTCTTATTCCTTTAAATGTAGATTAGTTTTATATTTGATTTTTCTGTTTCATTTTGGTGGCTAGATATCTGAACGACATTTCTATCTAACCAGACCCTTCACATTTTTATTGCAAATATAAACTAAATGAATTATTACTATTGCAGTTTACATGCCGGTTTTTCTCCTCTTAATGAACATTTGAAATAAGCCATTCTTTATTTTTAATATATTTGTATGTAATTTTAAATTATCTTCAGTTTCTCATTCTCATGGCAGATTTCTTCCTTTCTTCTTCCTCCTTCATTGTGAGCAAATTTAGTATAAAAGCTGAAATGGAATACTTTTATAAAATAAAGTTACCATAGCAGCAAAAAGTAATTTCAGTTTGTCACCTACAGTAAAAATAAAAGGTGAATTACCTGGATTATTATCAACTACAAAGAAAGTAATCAGACAAAATCAATCTGCATCAGTAATGAAAGAAATACCCATACAGAGACAAATTTATAATAGTGCAGAAACCGTCCTATTATTTCCTAGGAAAGTAGAAGTTGTCTGATATAGTAGTGAAGGTTCTGCAGAGCTTACAGATAAAATGTTCTAATTTGTAATATCTGATATTTAAAAAAAAAAAGTTGATGCTTGCTTGTATTTTTCATGTATAATGTAATACATTCATCATGTATTCATCTTTTGTAATGAAGTAAGGCTTTCTTGCTGTAGCACCCTGTGAGGAGTACCATGTTTGTTATATGCTAATTTGTCTATCAAGATATTTAAAGGTTACTTTTTGTCTCTTCTTGCTAGTTAACATGTATAGTGTTTGTGACTGAAGACATATTTGGAACAAAGCATCAGCAATTTTTGGGTTTAATCTGTTCTAAGAAATTTCTATTCTGCTCACAGAGTTAATTTCTAAAATGATGGTATTAATTTCCAGCCTAGAGTTATCATCCAAAGAAGAATAAGTAATGAGATGTTACTGGGCAAGTGAGCGTGCAATTTGAGTGCCAAGTGAATTAATACAGGCCTATAAATGGAGGATGAACTTGCTATGAAATAAAATATATCTTTCCCTTCTTAAAGTTTCTACAGGGATAGTGGCAGGGAAACTAATAAGTCTTTAGTGGTCAAAGAGACACCATACAGAGGAGATATTTAAATGAATTTCCCAAATATTCACTTGATTTTATGTATTTTTGACAATTACAGAAAGTTGAAGGTGCATGAATTACTGTTTTGGATTTCCTGTGTATAGACTTTCAGTCTTTGATGGTCTGTGGGGGGGAGTCAAACAGGCCCCAGCTTCATCATTAAGAAGTTTTGAAACAGATGTGTGTTAATTCAATGCACATTACTCAGAGCTGCATACATATGTTTGCTGTATAAAGCAGAAGAGCATACATGGGTTTTGTTCATATTTCAGAAATGTTCAATCACAGTAGTTTTAATTATTCAGCACTGTCATTCTGGAGTTCTTTGAAGAGGCGATAGGTTGGGTAATTATCCTCTTCAGGATTGTTAGCAGAAAAATTACTATTACGGTCATCATTAATCTACTTTCCAAACAGCACATATTTTCATTTGGAAATTTCAACTGCTATTAATTTATTACGTTTCCCTGTGAGTTGGCACTGAGGAAGGTCTTCTGCTAAATAAGGTTTGCCAGAATTTAAGGACAGCTCTTCTAGGAAGATGTAATGAAAATGTTTAATTTCCATTACTTCCATTCTACTGAGGTTTTTATTTTTTTCTTTAATGTTTTGTCTTGTTTTGCTTGTTTTCCAACTTCTATTTGGTCATAATCGTTTACCTCATATAGTATCATAGCAAATAGTGGTTATAAAAACCCTCTGGGATCAAAGTCTTTCTGATTTCCAACCAACTTATCATATCGCATCCACATTTTCATCGACCTCTATATTAGAATAAGACAAGATGTTAGCCCCAGTTTCTTCTTCCCTCTCCCCTTCATATTTGTTTTACAACCTAGTTCTTTCCCTCAAAATAACCCAATAATGAAAAAGAAATCACAGAAACTCATTTCTACCAGAACTGTTAATTTTGCTTGATAGGCAAAATTGGTAGACACATGTAATTTCAACTACACAAAAATAAATCCACAACAATATTACTATATGAAAGAGAGTTGAGATAGCTACCTTATAGTTTCTTTCCTTATGGGACCATGTTTCTGTAAGTTAAAAAAAAAATACAAATGAAAATTTTTTTTTAAATGTAAATAATTAAAGTAATCATAGTGGAAACAGTAAATTCTCTCTTCTTTCCAACTCTTAGGACTCCTTTAAAAACTCCTCTGATGTCTTTTCTTTTGAAGAGTTATCTCAGATTTTTTTTCTCCTTGTACAAACATGCTCTCAATTTGTAATTATGAGCTTAAAACAAAAACAAACCTAAAAATACACTGCCCATACATTCCCTTTTCTGCTGTTTTTACATCCTTTCTCCCTTTCATCTTCAGATCTACGGACTAAATCTTTGCCCTGACTTTGTCTGTATTAGAACTCTCTTTCATATCCTCCCTCATCTGACATCTACTCTCTTGGGCTATCATCTATCTCAGCCTGTCTGACATTCTTTCTAGACGGTTCACTGTTGGCTCAATGTGAGTGTGCATTGCTTTTCCTGTCGTATTATGTCTGGAAATTAAAGAATCTCTTTGTATTCTAGCTTCCCTGCATTAGATAAAACCTAGAAACTATTTCTTAATTACTTTAAAGTATGAAAAAAAAAAAAAATCATTACCAGAAAAATAAGACCAAAATCTTTTTCTATATGCTGACATTTTCTAATACTCAGTATACTGTTCTAGACAGCACTTCAGGCATTCCAAAATGAAGATGACTTAAGTTTACTTGGCTATCATACATAAGTTTCCTGAAATCTCTGACTTGTCTCTCATTTCTGTAGGTAGTGACTCATGCTTATCTTCAAAGTCCTTCAGAATTTCACTGTGTTTTCATATTAGATTTGCCCCTTAACAGGTCATTGTTTTCCACGTAAACAAAACTTATGTGCTGATTTTTCTGGCCTGTTTTTCCAAACTAACCAAATATGTTTCTAGAGTATTACCCTAGGTTTTCCCATTCTTACATAATAACTGAGAAGTTGATGATTGGTCTTCCAACATACTTCCAACAATTAGACTCTAAACTGGTTGATATGTATGATTTGAATTTGACCCTGGTTATCTGGTATTATTTTATTCCTTTTTTTCTACTTAAACTGTACTGCACTGAATATTGCAACATGCCATTAATCTACATTTCAAAAAAGTGGGAGGTTTGTTTCTATTAAACTTTTCATATTTTATTATACTCACTAGTTTATAAATACCACAGAACCCTGGTAGTGAAATATAATAATACATGACAAAATTTCTAATAATTTTCCTTTTCAGAAAAGTCATTTACTTGAAAGGAAAATTCTAATACTGTATTTACTGATTTTTTTTTTTTAATATATATATTTAACTAAATGAACAAAAAGCTGTAACAGGTGCATTTCATCAGCATAAGATATCAACTGTTACAACAAAAGGAATTTGTCTTTCACCGTCTTTGAAACTGCTTTCTTACAAAACACTTTCTTTTCCTGGAATCCTAACAACATCTTTCATACTGAACTTATATTACAATAATGATGCAACATTACTAAGGTATGAAATAGTTATTGTAATTTTTTTTTAATTTTGACATCATACCACAGATTAACAGACTTACAAAGAATTGCACTGAGATCTTTACTGCAATATTTGTAGATGCAAAATCTTGTATAAAAAACACATTTAGATAAATACTGTGATACTAGAAAAAGGATATCTTCTTTATCCAAATTCTAACAGAACAACTCTTACCTTTTCTTGCACTGCAAAGCATTTATATTTGCCCTTTGTTACCCCTTTTGTAAGGAAAAGACTTTTTACATGTAAACATGTTCAGTTGACAAAAGTCAGATACAGTGTGTAAAAAGGTTAGATGCTGAGCAAAATGAGTGATTGGTTTTTACTTTTATAGGTATTTCATATAGACAATTGTGTATGTGTTTTTCTGAACAAAATATGGTTGTAAGTGTCTTTTAAATGTGTCAGTTTAATGTGACCATAAGTAGATTTACAAACCTGCAATACTTTAAGTCTAAAAAATAAAAATTTGAAAGCAACTTTATCAAATCATTAACTTCTATTAAAAAATCATTTGTTCTTGTGAGTACCTTCGCACGTATTTGGTTGATTCATGATGATGATTGATGATGTATCATTACAACAAAAAATTTTGTGAATTATGAGTAAATAATTTTTTCAAATTCATATCCCTGATTATCCAAGATAAAATTCCATGCTGACATTAATCTAAACTAATATCTTTATACAGGTCTTAATTGCTGTAAATAGCTGAAATTGCAGTTCTTACCTTTGCTACCTTTTAATGCACAGTGATTTTTGGATATGTTAGATTTTCACTGCTGACCATTACTGAAAATAAAATCAGTTTCTTTTAATGCCAGAAACTTAGGCATCTAATCTTCATTAGTACCTAGCTGACCCTTTCTGTTGCAAAGTATTTTCAGTTCTCTTATATATCTAAAACTACTTCTTCTTGGACTTCAACCATGCAATCAGATTCCAGGAGTCTAAAGATTGCAGCAGGCCTGAACTACTGGAAATTTAGGAAATCAGAGAACATTATAGGTAGTTCTCATGGACATCCAGAGTTGCTCACTTGTCTGAATATGGTTATACACATACACACACAGTCACATCTGTGCGTATATCTAAACATCTAAGTGATGGTAAATCATATTCTTGATAATATGTAATTTTAGCAAATGACTGGCCAGTGAAATACAAAAATAAATTTATAAAAAGTGTCCTTCTCAGAATAAAAGTCATCATTGTCTCTGACATGATTTTCTACATCTCTATCCCTAAATAAAGCTGAATAAATTTTATTTGGCTAATGACTTGACAAAGATTAAAAAATGCAGTTTTAGATGGACTAAATGGGTGCGAGCCTAATTTTAAAAATAACCTTTTTCAGAATTTCAGAAAAGTTAAAATAGTTTTACAGAAAACAAAATAGAGATAAAGTTACATTTCCTAGGCACAACTCATAGAAAAATGGAAGAATTAGTAATGGGAATAATCATTCCAACCTTTTACAAAAATACATTTTCACTGAAACTGTTGGTGTAGTTGCTGTCTAATTCCAGTTTTCAATAGCTAATTAATATAATTTATTAAATTACTGTCTTAATTTATAAACTGTAGATTATTCTTAATTTACCCCCTACACCTTGTGGTCTCCAGTGGATCTGTTCTTCCTCATATCACATTTTTTAGAAGAAATTATCATATGCGTGACCTTTCCCAGGAGTTTCTGATGCATCAAAATATAGATTCATTTTGTTTCATTCACTGAAACCTATAAATGTGGGTAAAATCCTATAAATTTAAATGGAAGAGTTTGACTTGTGTCAAGCAGACAGTTTCATTTAATTAAAAACGTCCTTTTCCAAGCAAAATAGTTATTACAGTAATTTGCAAAGCTTTATATATGCTTTACTTTCCCCTTTATCATGCCACATACATTTAAAATAATGTATTAGAAGGTTTTAGTTATTAATCTTTTTGTATGTATAAAGAGTCAATCAAGTATTTATTTATGCAACATTTTGGAACAGATCCCATGCTCTCTGTGTTGTACCTGGAGACATTTGTGTGTTTCTAGGAAAACCAAAATTGACTCTCTTTTGTTTCTGCTTTTTACTTCTCTGAAAGAAAGTTCATATATGGCATCAATTCTGAGAAGGAACCCAGAAAGCTATTGTCTTTAAAGTCTTAAAAATTGAACTAAATGTGCAGGTAAATGAGGAACATACAGGATCGATTTTAAGCATTAGGCCAATTTTATTTACACTAAAGAAAATGGCAAGTTCTCATTCATTCTGTCATTCTGGACATTTAATTAGTTTCAGCGTACAGGAACACACTTCCACCTCATAATCAATAAATTATGGCATATCATCTTTATTTTAATTTCCTCAGGGGTCAATAATACTTTAATATTACTTTCTCCACCCTGTAGAGTCTAAAAATTCAGTTCTTCTCCCTCCTTCAAAGCAAAAAGTCTTCTTTTTATATGCTTCTGAAATGGACTATTTAACCCTTTTCTTCTCCAGTAATTGAGGAAAATGAATATTTTTCATCCATTCAGGATGCTTTGTTTTCAAACTGAAATTATGATCCCACAGTACTTCAAAGAATGATGATGAGGTTGGACTTGTGGGTGATGAATCCAATACCGACTTCTAGATCAGTATTTATTTGAAAAAATGAGGGCAAAATCTTTCAGAATGTCAGAATCAGAGGTCTTCCAGACCACTGAATCCTGTGAAAATCAAAGCGTAAGTTGTCTGCACTATGAAGATGATAAGGCAACTAAGTAACACACAATCATTATTCAAAGTAGAAGAGTTTTATGTCTCCCATGATTAAGTAAGTATTAATGCAAAAGTATGTCATTGCTTTGTAATATGCTTTAAAAGAATGCAGTGATATCTTCAGCAATTATGGTTATTACCAGCAATATAAAGTATCCAATCTCTTCATAGCAAGTTAGAAATATTTTGCTAACTCCATTTTACAGAAGATGCAAAGAAATTAAAGGTAATCCTCTGCCACATGTATCAGAGATCCCTTATATATTTATGAATAACTAGAATAAAACCTTGAGACAATAAAACATATTGCAGCAACTCTACACTAGGCAATATTTTCTGGTTTTGTTTTTGGGGGGTAGTTTGTTTGTTTTAGTATATTTCTGCAATTCAGTTATTCCTAGTGTCTAAGTTTATGGATATATGTATGTTTGTCTCTTTATATAGATATTTTTGAGTTACTTTCTGCAAAGTTACCCTTTTAGAGATTTTCACTGATATCTCTGACCTGTACAGTGAAATAAGAGTATCATAGGATCATAGAAAAGTTTGGGTTGGAACAGAACTATCAAGGTCATCGAGTCCAACTCTGCCTCCAATGAGCAGGGACATCTCCAACTAGATCAGGCTGCTCAGAGCCCCATCCAACATGACATTAAATGTTTCCAGGGATGGGGCATCTACCACCCTGGTGGGCAACCTGTTCCAGTGTATCACCACTCTCATTGTAAAAAAATTGTTCCTTACATGTATTCTAAATCTATCCCCTTTTAGTTTAAAACCATTACCCCTTGTCCTAGCACAACAGACAACATGCTAAAATGCTTGTTACCATCTTTTTTATAAGGCCCTGTGCTGATTTTGGCTGAGATAGAGTCAGTTTTCATCGTAGTGGGCAGTATGAGGCTACTGTGGATTTGTGCTGACAAGAATCTTTTTTTCATCAGGCAGCGAGCAATTATTTCATTGTGCATCACTTGTCTTTGTGTATTCCTTTATCGCTAATATTATTATTCTTATTTCCCCTCCCTTCGTGGTCCTATATAACTGATTTTTTACTCAACCCACTAAGTTTAGTCTCCAACCCCCCACCACCCCACCCCCCTGATTCTCTCCCCCATCTCACATGGCAGGGGAAGAGGGTTGGGGTGAATGAGTGGCTGTGTGATGCTTAGTTGCCAGCTGGGGCTAAACCATGAAAGTGCCCTTTATGCACTGAAAGGTGGCAATAAGGTGTTCTCTTCTTCAGGGTGAATGACCCCAACTCTCTCATCCTTTCTTCATAGGATAGGTGTTCCATCCCTCTGATCATTTTTGTGGTGGAGTAGTGGAGCTCTTCTGTGTTAGCGGAATATTCAAAAATCTACATAAGTAGAAGAACCTACAAAATAAAACACTGAAGAACCTTACAAGATTTCTTAGTTACATCAGCTTATAGTGACACTGCCTTATTTACAGGGTTTATTACTCCTTATACTGGCAATCCACAAGACTTCATAAAGGTGCAAGCAGAAAACAGTTGGCATATTCAAAAATATTACATCTCAGGAGACTATCTGTCTAATGTCCTGAAATACAAGCATTCTGGTTTTCCTGTTTCACTTTCCTGTGGATGTTTACATTATTATAAAATGCTGAAAATTAAACATCTCCAATCTGTCTGAATTTCTGCAAACAAATTCAGAGAAAAATAATCATATTTCAAAACATAGGCAATTAGTAACAAGCCATTACCATTCAACTGCAATATTTCTATGATTCCTTGCTGTCTGCTTTATTTGAAATTAGATGACTTCTTTCCTCAATTTCTGTTCCACCTAAGCAATCAGTTTAGCTTTTAAAATGCAATTAACTTTGATGATAAGCCAGCTTATTATTGTGTTTCAATTCCACTAATTGATAATTTTAATAATAAAAATTGTATGCAATACTTACATGATACAAAGAAACACAAACTAAATGCTGCATAACCAAGCAAGTATTTTCTTCTTTTCAATCAAACAGAAATTGGTTTCAAATTTTATCTGGGTTTATTAACAACACAAAGGTAAACAGACAGACTTATATTACTGAAACACTGAACAGTTACTGGAAGGCAGAATATTCTTTGCTGTGAGGAAAATAATACAGATACTCTATTTTTCTTTTTTCCTATCTTCTTTCCTGCTCATTAAAAAAAAAAAAAAAAGTGTAGAGGAAGATGACTGGAAGATGACTGATGGGTGGGAAGAAATCTGCTTCCCTTCAGGTAAATGGACTGCTGAAGAAAATAGTGAAAATGTTGCTATCAGGATCAAATATACAATAAATGATATCATGGCTGCTGAACAACCCATAAATAGTTTTTAGTTAACTTGGTGTGGCTGTTTGATTCCAGTATATTTCACCAAACATCTTGGAGCTCTGAAAGAACTTTGAAGGTTGTACCCCTGTGTGAAAAGAATAATTTACAGGCATAATTTTGACAACGTTTGGAAGTTAAAGAATTTAGCAAGATGACTGCAAGTTCTTGGTCCAGACATTGTGAACAAAGTAGATAAAGATAATACATAAAATTATGTCCCAAGAATAAAAAGCAGAATCCTAATAGCAAACCAACTAACTCCTGACAGATTTCTATTTAAAATCCAGTTTGTGAGCACCAGACACCTGTATGAAGGACATGTTAAATCTCATACAATATCACTGTATATCTTGTTCGATCAAGTTAATGTTTCATGTTGAAACTGAATTAACTGAAAATTGTTTTCTTCAATGAGTTTTTGTTTTATATGATTCTAATATATTTTGCAGTTTGAAAGTATATGAACTAATATAATCAAGGAACCGTAAAATAATTTAGCTATGACAAGAAACATGGTGGTAAGCAGAATGAAATAAGCCATATATTTATATCTTGCTGTTCTCCTCTTACTTGCTGTCAACTCAGCCACATGAAAATAGAACATGCACAGCACCCACAGATTTGACATATCTTCAGTGTTACTCTAAAAAGTTAGTAGTTACAATTAGATATTACCTGGGTGGCATTTAAACATTTTTGAAAATTTCTTGACAAGTTAAGTATCAGTTTCATTTTACAGTGAGATTATTTGTGTGACAACTTCAAAAACTTTCAAGAGCTAAGGCATAACATAATGGTTTTACATGTTGCTAACTTTGCTTTTATAAGTGATGTCTTTTTACTTTACACTTCAGCATGGAAGGAAATTAAAAAATCAGTTATCCCTGAAGAAGACTACTTATTTCCAGTATTACTTATACTCCCCAAAAAGCAACATCTTCGCAGCTACAGCTTTTAGCAAAATATAATCACAATATAAAAACTACCTACACATAATTAATATGCAGGAGTTAATTTTAAAACTTGAAATAATTCTGAAGAAGGTGATGTTATGTGATGAATAGGGCAGGGTTATTTTTTTTTTTTTAAACACATCTGATAGGCTTCTGGAGGTACAATGCCCAACCATATTTTATGAAATAATATTAATAAAACCACAAACCAAAGCAAAATTCATTTTTGCAATGAAAAAAAATCCAAGGTTTTTTAAGAGGAACATATGCAACTATAGTATTCCATGGTGAAACTGTCTGTGCAGAATGTTTAAATGTCTTCCTGTATGCTTCTTATGAAACCAAGGACTCTCCATAATCCACTGCACAATATGAAGCATAGTCAGAGAAAAGAAAGAGATCAATATTCTTTTTGTTGTGGTTGTTTAGCTTCAATATAGAATGTCATATATTTTAATTTGAACGTGTAGAATCTGATATGAGTTCTACATTTTCAATTCAGGGAGATCCTTCAGCTATTTCAGTGCCAAATATTAACTAGTTAGTTATGACATGCACAAATGTGGTGGTATTATTATTATTAATAATATTATTATTATTAACTTCAAGATTGAAACTTAACAAATCTACACCATGTTTTTTTTCATAGAACAACTGAATGAATCAAATACTTATCAGTTTTTTAAGTACATGGTCCAGTGCCCTGAAAAATTTATGTTCCCACCTTCTAAACTATGTAAAATATATATTTAGTTATAAGCAAAACATTACTTCTGCCCTTATTCTCATAGGTAATTGAATAAATTTAGCTAAAAAGGGTCTTCTTGCTATAAGTGATGATTCAGATTTATCCTGAAGAATTCAAGTTTGACAAAGGAGCTTTTCTGTGACCTTTAAGGTCCCTTCCAGCCCAAACTGTCCTATGATTCCATGACTTTAATATACCACTGTGCCCTACGGCTTCTTATGCTACTACAGCTGTAATGAAATAGTACATATATAGAAAGAGAAAACACTGAACAAGCAGCATATATATCTTTAGACCTTGCAGAAAAGATAATATTAATCTCTATAATTACATCTGCAGATGTAAGTACAATACACAAATAAACATAACAGATATTCTTGCTGTGCAATCCTTTTAGACATCTGCTTGGTATGGCCCTTGGGATATCTTTTGTTGATGTCTGCAGTCTGGTAAGAAATCCTTGTGCCTTGCAGAACCTGTTCCTATCTTTAAACACACTGCAGCAACTTTTCTGTTTGGTAGCCTACAAAACAATAATAATATAGCATGATTTGTACCTTAAAATATTTCCTTAAAGAAAAGGCATACTTCAGAAATGGGATGTAACAAACATTAGTCCTGTAAAGGACTGAATAAAAGTGGAGATAGCAGGGTAAAACACGTAAAAAACAGGACTAAACTCTACCAGTCTGGGAGTGTGAAGCCACTTAAAGCAAGCAG
>NW_010270065.1:106542-107915 GCF_000690775.1 Eurypyga helias | reverse complement strand
TCGCACCGGCTGCGGCTCCGCTTCCATAGGCCTTTCATCCATTGTATCATGCATTTCCCTACTCGTTACAGCGTAGCAAGCATCTGCCATGTGCTCATTAATTGGTCAATTACCTTATTTACATGCTAAACATTATCTAAAGCACCAGTCATTACCAGCATCATGCCTGTGGTTTGCGTTGTGCATTTTTTACCGGATTTATGGGCCTTACCCTCCCCTCCCCATCACGGCCGGGGATGCTTTCTGGATCCCTGTAACCCTCTGTGGAGCAGCCACCAGCTCGGGCCCCTTCCTCGGCCCTACAGTCTGTGCAGGCCCCTGCTCTTGGAGGGAAGTTCCCTCATCACCTGCCATGGCTTTAGCTTGTTTTCTGCAGCTGCTTTCAGCTTCTTTCACACCACCTAGAACTAGAATAAAGTAAGAAATGCCTGAAACTGCAACAGAACAGGTGACGGGAGACTCCCAGGTGCCACCACTCAGCTTGGTTTAGAGCCTTATCTGCTGCTAGGAATTGGCCCCCAGTTCACCTTGAGGTGTCAGCTCTGCCTGCTTGCTTGGAGATGTCGACAGGGTCTTCCCCGGCTGGAAATGATGCCCCTGCACTTGTCTGGCTGTGCTCTCCCCCCACCCTGTGCTCCATCACCCATTCCCTGCTCCTCCTGCCGCTCCCACTCTTCTGATTGCAAGTTGCTGTGAAGCGGGTTCTTGTCCTCCTGCTCTTCTGGAAGATGTCCTGTCATCCTAAAATGCCATAGCCATCATAAATAATTTAGGGCTAACACTTCAGTGTTAGAAACCGCAATAAATAAATACCTGCTGTGTGCACGAAGGTGTCATTATCCTGCCCTTCATGTCAGCCCGTGGAGACACTGCCACCCCGCACATCAGCTGCCTGTGCCACGGTGTCCGGCCCAACCGGCGACGCAGGGGCTCCCAGTGAGCTTTCTCACCTGCACTGGGCGGCAGAGGACAGGGGCGGGCAGCCTGGTACCTCGGAAGGGGCAGAGGTTTTGTGGTTACATGGGTGGTAAGGCGTGTGTGGCAGTTCCTTTGCCCGGAATCCTTTCCCGGTACCAGCGTGGTGTTTGGCTGCTCCTCGCCTGGCAGTGTCCCGGGCGCCGGCAGTTGGAGGAGCCGGAAAGCAGTTTTGTTGCTGCTGTTGCAGCGATGCCGCCACGTTTCAAACTGGTCTGGGTAATTCCTCTGTCGATGACTGATGAAATAAAGACAAGAAAGCTTGAACACAGCTCTAGAGCAGCTTGGGGGGTGGGGTGGGGAGGATTTTAGCCAAACTTGCTTCCTCACAGGGCACCATGCAGGAGTGGGGTCCTACCGCTGTGACAGAGCTCCAACCTGGGGCTTGTGAGCTGGAT
>NW_010270065.1:83786-106479 GCF_000690775.1 Eurypyga helias | reverse complement strand
GGCCTTTCCTGCCGGCCGGGTGCCAGAGGGCACCGTGCACAGCTCAGCGGTGTGCCGGGCTGCTGCTGTGGGCACTGTCCTCCCCGACAGCAATGTTAGATGTATTATGTTCTCAGTTAATATTACTTTGAAATTTATAATATCCATGAAAATATTATCTCTGTACTTAAATCCCTTCGTTTAATTGAATAGAGCTATCATTATCCAGAGCTTGTTTATGTATTGCTGCCTGCAAAATAGTCAATTTTCCAGACTGAGATGATGAATATGAGCACCAAAGATATTTTGTAATTTAATTTTAATAACTATGACTTATTATTATTTTAATAACCATAAATAATATTTATTTTTTTGAAAAAGAAAAGTTGCAGTGCTTTGCACAAAACCTTGGAGGGTTATAATACAGTGGGGTTGTGTTACCGCTTATTATTATTTATTCTGTTGTCAGGTGTGCACTTTGCTGTGAGGAGGAGCTGCTATGGGTTTGGGTTTTTTAGATCTGAACACTGTTGATGTCCTTTTGCTTCCACTAACAGCTCTGGAAACTGAGTGAATGACTGAATTTTTCCTTATGTTATTCCCCCCTGAAGTCTAGAGGCACAGGCACTCTGGGACTTGTAAGGACACTGTGTTCCGGGCTGTTGCATTAGTCCTGCTGCCTTTGCTGCAGCCTGTGTTGCCAAGTCCAGGTTTTGGCCCAAGGGCACTGTCCCTGCAGCCCAGGGCGGCTCCAGGGCCCTGCCACCCCCAGCCTGGCCTGGGAAGGCAGGACCCATTCCTGTGCCTTGTCCTTCTGGCCACAGCCCCGTGTGGGACTGTCCCCCACCCCATCCCCATCCCGGCTTTCCCAGCTTGCTGGGTGCACCCGTGACACTTTGCCCCAGCCCTGATTGCCTTGTTTGGCCTGTTGTGTACCTCTTAAAGAAACTTAACCGTTTTGTGAGGATCTGGGGCTCGGCATGACTCAGCGGGACAGCACCCCCTTACCTGCTCACCCAGGGCTGGGTTTGGCTACCAGTCTGGCGTTGAATCCTGAGGTCAGTTTTGGGCCTCTCACTGCGGGAAAGACACTGAGGGGCTGGAGCGTGTCCAGAGAAAGGAATGGAGCTGGGGAAGGGTCTGGAGCACAATTCCTGTGAGGAGTGGCTGAGGGAGCTGGGGGTGTTCAGCCTGGAGAAGAAGAGGCTCAGGGGAGACATTATTGCTCTCTATAACTCCCTGAAAGGAGGGTGTAGAGAGGGGGGGAGTTGGTCTCCCAAGTGACAGGCGGCAACGGCCTCGAGTTGCACCAGGGGAGGTTCAGATGGTATATTAGGTAAAATGTCTTCACGGAAAGGGCTGTCAGGCATTGGAATGGGCTGCCCAGGGAGGGGGGGGAGTCACCATCCCTGGAGGCATTTAAAAGCCCGTGGATGTGGTGCTTAGGGACACGGTTTAGCGGTGGACTTGGCAGTGCTGGATTAACAGTTGGCCTTGATGGGTTTAAAGGTCTTTTACCAACCTAAACGATTCTATGATTTTTCCAGAAGTGTCCTCGGTTCAGCGTTGTGGGCGAAGCATCAGTGGCACCTCCAAGGCCTGATGGATCCCAGCTACAGACAGATAGGCTTGCCTGGCCAAAGGGACTCTTTCCTCTGGTGAAAAGATCAGTGGGCTCTTTATTTTTTTTTTCCTTTACAGTTTTATTTACAAAATGTATTAAAACTCTTTGTACAACACCTCATTAAAATGAGGCTCAGTAATTGATGCCCACACATGCAGTTTATGCTTTTACAGCCATTAGTTTGCTTGGCAATTTTTCTGCTCACTGAAGTGCAGTTTCAACAACCAAAAATTGGAACTTAAAAAAAAAAAAAAAAGGAAAAAAGAAAAAAGAAAGAACCCCCTAACCCCCCAAAAGCAAAACAAATGAAAAAAATATACCAAAACAAATCATTGTGAGACTAGTGCCGAACTTCCAATAGCTTGAAGTTGGTAGCCGGAATTGGTAAGCACTCAACACGTTTTGTTTTAGCTTTACATGCAAGTTTAAAAAATATCGAACCATTTACCAAACTCCTTTCACTGGTGTGAAGCCTCCACTCTTAAAAATTGATTTGATAAACATACATCTTTTATACAGCTTTTAAGAAAAATGTTTGTTTTAAATACAACTCATAACCACACAGCTTTTGCTCGCCCTTGCTGGGGACGTGATCGCGTTCAGAAGTTGAAAACAAAGAAAATAAATCACAGCTTCATGAAAAGAAAAGGAAAACAACATTTTTTTTTGTCAATATCTTGTTAAAAACTCGAACAATAAATTATTCTCCTATGAGCTTTTAAAATGATTTTATATTACATTTTGTTGGAAGTACTTATTTGTAACAAGACTTTGCTCGTATAATCTTTTTCTTTGTTGTTTTTTTTTTTTTTTTTAATCTATTAAAAGTTCAAATCTATCATCAGCAAACTAAACGCCTAAGGGTCAGACTGGTTTAAATGAGTTTCTTTTTCATTGTATGTTACTGATGAAATAAAACTCTATAGTAAACTACAGAAAATACATATTGTCGATTAGAGGTAATTAGTATGCAGATATTCCATTGAACATTTCCCATGTGATTGACAATATGTTTAAAGGGTTGTTTTTTTTTTTTGTCTTTTGCCTTTTTTTTTTTTTTTTAAGATGAAGTTAAGTAGTTCCCAGGCAGAGGTTCAAGGCTGAATCGCTGCTGCTGCCTACGACGTCGGATGTGAGTAATAGCGAGCCCCTACCTGTAGCAGTGTCACTGGAGCGCGGGGTCCTCTTTACAGAGAGGGCAAGGACGGGAGCATCCCCTCACCAGCAGCCATGAAACAAGAGTTGGCAGGAGCTGATATAATATAACAGTACTAGCAGGAGTCATGTTAGATTGCTTAATATTACTCTGGAACTGCGGCTCTAATCTGAGTTACTATCCTCCTTCCTCACTTCCGTTTTGTAACGACCATTACTGAGAAGCGTTAGCTGCGCACAGTGCTAGTTGTGGGAGAACTGGGGTGAAGCGGAAGCAGGGCTGGGACAAACTAACCTGTGCTTCTCTTGCTTCATTGCTTGATATTAAACAGTGAATTAAAATGCAAATGCAGAGCAAGAAAAGAGATATATGGTCTGAACCTAAACAGCAAGTAGCTTTTCTTTTTCTTTGTTGTTTTTTAAAGCCACCCAATGTTATTTTAATAAAGCACCTGTAGGTATGCCTGATGATAGACAAAAAGAATAAGGAATGCACTATTTTCTGCCCGCACTTTAGCTATGTTGTCAAGAAATTAATTTACTGGTCTGGAAGCAACACATGAAGTTCCACAGATTACTTTCTTTTGGATTTACAGATTCACAATCATTGACCTTAACGGGTTCTAATGCAGAGATTCTTTTTCTTCAAGTGTTACAACTTTTACTGCTATACAGAATTGCTCAAATTAGCTGGAGATTTTAAAGTGGCTTGGGGGGGGAAAAAAAAAAATCACACCACCAGTAAGTAAATACTGAAAACATCTTGACATCAGCTCATACAAGCAGTGACAGGCCGGTCCATGTTGGCACGCAGCAGATTTCTGAGGCTTTGTGTCAGGAGGCGTTTCATAATTTGATACGATTGGGGTGGTTCATGAAACCGGCTGCGGTTTGCTTTCAGGACACAAGTTCGTTTTCTGTGCAGTGGTATCAAAGAATGGCTTTTGTTGCACTGATTTTTTTTTTACAAGGATTTTTTTCACATACTAATATCTTGTTACCAGTCCTTTCCTCGTTCTCTTTTCTCCTTTTCTTCTATTTTCATTTTCTTTTCTTTTTTCTTTTCTTTTTCTCTTTTCTCCTTTTCTCTTTTCTTTTTCTTTTCTTTTCTTTCTTTTCTCTTTTCTTTTCTTTTTTTTCTTTTTCTTCTATTCCCTTCCTTTTTCTTCTTTCAAGCAAAGCAAGAATATTTCGGTGATGGTTTGCATTGTTGTGAGTCTCAGAGTCTTCCATAAGGCACTGAAGGAAAAAAGATCAGTTTTTCCTATTAAAAGTACATTGCACCATCATCAACGCGTGTCATGCCTGACACCTCGGAGAGAGTACGACTGGCTCAGGTGGTCCGAATCCATGAAGTAGCCACATTCTCTGCTGCTTCTCCTCTTGCGTGCTGTCAGGGTGAGGATCTATAATAAAACCAAAAAGATTTAATCACTGCCCGGCAGCAAGGGGCAGGGAAGCTCAGCCTGGGGAGAGGCACAAGCTGTGGGCGATGGGCTAACCAGGTTTTTCCAGAGCGGTTTTTCAGGAATTCAACTCTACTTTTCAGGCTTTAGAAATCACAATTTCTAGTGTGAACTTTCTTGTTCTCTTGTAGATTTTTTTTTGAGGCTTCCTAAAAGCACTTACCTGACCTGATTATAGCTTAAAAGTAAAGGGGAAGAGGTCATTAGCAAGAGAGATGCAAATTCTGATTATAGTACTTTTTAAAGCAATTAACAAAATACTTTTATAGGTGCTGAACTAGCACAATGCTGGAGAGAGGAGTTACTCACTTCAGCATGAAGCCAGCTATCACTGTTTGCAATATAGGATGGTACCGAGCTTACTTCTGTGCACTTATACGCTAAGATGGCCACCTGATGATGTTTCCAAAGCCCTTTTGCAGCAGTCTGCTGATGCACGCCACAAAATACCACACACAGCTTAACAAAACCCCAAAACAACAGAAAGAAAGAAAACCCAGAGGGTTTTAGTTCCCGGCCCGTAGCCGTACCCCTAGATTTTCACACTTTCTGTGCCGTACACGTTGTAGCCTTCTCTGTACGTAGCGTAATTCTGGGTGTTGGTGGCGGGAGCGGGTTTGAAGTTCTGCGTGTTCTTGGTGAGTTTCATTCGCTTGGACTCTGCCCGCGACTTGTAGCAGAACTCGATCAGTGCCACCATCATGGCGAGCCCGAGGCCTCCGACAAGGATATAGAAAACCCCAGCCACATTGCTCAGGCTCAGAGCGCTCGTCTTGTCCTAAGAGAAACGAGCCACGCCGTTAGTTTTGCTGCGAGGAGTGGACAGACAGACACACAACAGGCTACTGTGCACTTAGTCCTAGCTGGAACAGCTACACTCATGGCGTTTAGTGTCCCACTCACGGATCGGGGCTGTCCCCCCCGGCCCCGGGCAGCCCAGGGCTGCGCAGCAGTGACTGCCCTGTCTCCCACCCTGCGGCGGGCAAAACCCCGGCCGGCTCTGAGGTGATGAGACTGTTAGGGCCGTTGACTTCCCCAGGCCCTCGGGGCCGGTCTGCGGCCGAGCATCTCTGGTGGCAAAGGCAGAGAAAGCTCGGATGGGGAAAGCAGTGGCTGTGTAAAACAGCAGGTTTTACAGGAGGCCATTATAGAAGTAGAAAAACCCAAACCACTACACGCTTCGTTGTGGCGAAGGTAGATAAAATTTTTGAGATGCTGCTAAACTTATCTGCCTCTTTTCAACAGTTGGCAAACAAAAAACACCCTAGGAAGGTGGTCAGTTACTATAAGGTCAAGCAGCAGAGCCCTAAGCTAAGGTAGCACCTTTGGTGACTGAGGGAGACTGAGTTACTGGATAAAACCAGTCACTGTAACACAAAAAATGATGGCTGGGGGTACTTTCCTTCAGTACATGTCAGATGGGGGAGAAGGCTTTCATTTTTAAAAACAGGATTCTGTAACGTTTTTAAATTAAATGGAGCTGCAACCCTTTTGCTGCTGCGTGGGCTGGCCGGCTGGGCACAGGGAGTGATGGTGGCAGGCATGGCTGTGCCCTGGGAAGACACCGGCTGCCGGAGCTGGTTTATGAGTGTCTCCAGGGACAGCAAAGCTTGCATGTGCTCAGAATAAAATACCATCTCCCTTGTAGGTGTCTACATTACACGAGCAGTTTGGCTAGATGCAGTTGTAGCAAACAGCCTGCCATTTAAACTAAAGATGTTACTCATTTACACTTCTTTTCAATTACAGTTTCCTTCTGCAGCTGCTGTGCAGTCAGATGTCCCATGATCCCAAATTTGTCTCATACAACAGCTGCAGGGCTGTGCCCTAAGCAACTTCCAGTCCAGCTGAAACCAATGAATTTTTTATTATTGCCTTCACTGGAACTTGAAATTGTCCTCCGACACTGAGAGGGGGACTTCCAAACTACAGTTTTCTGTTTGAATGATTATAGAGGGCATTTCCAAAGGCACCAGGGCACTTGACTGCAACTGATTTCAGCTGGAGCTGGATTTCTCCTCCTCTTGGTGCCTTTGAAAATGTTTACTCCAGCAAGCCCAGCACTTCTACAGTGTTTTTCTCCTCAACTGCTCTTTAAGCATTAAAACCCAAAAAATCCTCAATGTTTTCCTTTAGCTGAATGGTGTAAATAAGTATTTCCTGCAATTTAAGTGTGCAGCTACCGGGTTGATCCACCCGTCACCACAGTGGTGGGATCTCCACTGGGGTCTGCAGTGGTCCTGCACGAGGAGCTGGGGGTGACTGGCCCTGCAGCATGGTTGGCGTGGGACAGGGCAGTACAGCAGCAAAATGGTTCAAAGCAGAATAAAGAAGAGCATACAATATTTATGTAGGGAGTTACCAATAGTACATCTAGATTTTTTTTTTTTTAAATCAAATTTGAAAATGAATTGGGAAATAGGGCAGGGGAGGGCATATTTCATGGGTCTGTCCTGAAATTGTCCACCCTTAGCAAGCGTGTGACTGTTTCCCAAACTGACATGTAGAGAATCTAAGTCACAATTTTGAAACAAAAATGTGGGTTTTTTTCAGTAAAACTAAAGATAAGGAAAGATGCTGGCCTGAATAATACACATTGACTGTGCCGAAACTTGCAACTTTAAATGAAGATACCAGCTTGGGAGGCTTTGGGGGCTTCTCTTTCCATGTTTTTCTAGCAAAATACTCAAATAGTAAAACATACTTACAACTACAGTCTGTTACTGCATAAAAGAAAAATGCTGCCACGTTCAGAGACTTAATTATTTTTTTCTATTCTTTTCTTTCAACCTTCAAAATGTAAATATCAACTTTTGAAAGTCATTCTTTGTATAAACAAACAGTGGGTCAAAATGTGATTGCTAATCAGTACAAAAAGACCTTCAGCGACTGACCTTACTTCCGGAGTCCTTGGCTCCACATTCACCCTTATCGTACCACCATTTGTTTTTCAGCTTGTCTAAGATGCCTTGTTCACTGAGTTTCAATACTGCAAGGTTTACAGGAGTTCTTCACGTGGGAAATAACATAAATAACATTATATTATGTTATTTTATGTTATTCAATCTTTAAACTACTTTAAAACTATACAAAGCGATAAAGCAGGGTTCCTGGCCACAAAGTATTTACACTGCAGGCAACTGGATCATCCCCGTAAGTTAAGGCTAGAGCAACGCTACATTACCAGGTCCTGCCCATATCGCTTTGAGTAATCGGCACTCACTGTTAAATGAAGGCGGCAGAAACAAAGCAAGTCCAATTTCCCAGTTTGGTGCAGCCCCAGGCACTCACAGTAGCTTTACGGGTTACGGTGGGTTTGATCTAGCCGGACCCCTCGTATTGCACTAACAGACAGCAAGCCCCCAAACAAGCCGTTGTTCTTAGAGCATTTTATGGCTCCAGCCTCGCCCCCCGCAGCACCCCCACACCTGGGTGGGGGGCTGTGTGCACGTTTGCAAAGCAATAAGCTCCAGGGTGGCTGTCCTGGAGGGGGATTTTGCCAGCCGCCGCGGCTGTTTCTTTCCTGGTGGTGGTTTCTCCAGCTCCTGCCGCTGCCGGGGCCGTGCTCGGAGGAACCACGCGGGCGGCTGCTCTCCCCTGGAGCTGCTGCATCCCCAACTCCACTGGTACAGGGAACTGCAGCAGAAAATAAGCAAACGCAGACCTTTATGAAACAGATTAGTGAACATGGATACGCCGGCTGAAAGTGCCCAGGGTGGGAAACGTTGGCAGGATGAAGGGAGCTGCTGACTGCGGTGTTTCAAAGAGCCCGCAAGCCCGGGGGGACCTCAGCTCACCCGCCCCTTCTCTGTGGGAAGCCCTCAGTTCTGTTTTCTCATTTCCATTTCCTCTGTGTGCGATATCTTGGTGTTTTTCCTGCCCGTCTCCATGAGACAGGCTCCCTGCATGAGGGACATCTTCAGTTCCTGCTCCTGCCCGAAGAGCTTTGATGCCTGCTCCACGGCTGTGCAGGGCAGCTGGTGGGGAGGAAAGAGATGGGTCCTTATCCTCAGCGATGCTGTGTGCTTCACAAGGGATAACACCAGGCAGCACACGCACGGCTGCCCCGCAACACATCCCACTGTGGGTCCATCCACGCCTGCCGTCAGCAGAACAGATGCAGGAGCTCAGCCCACGTCTGCCCCGCTGCTGGCCTCGCTTCTCGCTCTCGCTGCTCCTGCCTTTCGCCCACCCCTGCCCAATGTGCATGACTCTGCAGAGTGGAAGATACTCGGGGGAAAGAGCAGCACAACCTATACAAAACACCTTCATTATAAGCTTAATTACACAGTGTCATTGAGGGAATGTCCACAGGCTGGGAGGGCTCACAGCCCTCGAGCAGCAGGAGCGGCTGAGCCCTGCCACGCGTGGGGCAGGTAGATATCGGAAGCAGTAGCTGGTGGAGAGGAGCTCTGTTCGTTCCCTCATCTGCCAAGAAGCTTCCTCCGAGATGGCTGTGAGACCTGTTGGTGGCTGATGCTGAGAATCGCTGCCCTCGGAGGTGCTACGTGCCCTTGGGAGGAGGCTGGGCCACGGAGCAGGGGGACAGGTTGTGCTTGGCTGAGCCCGGGCAGGTCGTGGGGTACCATGAGAAAAATGAGCACGTCCAAAAGCTCCTGAGCTGAACCACTGAACCAGTGCTGCACCGCTGTGACCTGGCATGGTGCCACCAAGGCCAGCCATGAGGGCAAAAGCGTGGGAAAGCCATCGAGGTGGGGAGAACCGCTGATCCCTGGTCCCAGCAGCGGTGACGCTGACACTGCCTGCGCTGGCAGAGCTTCCCAGTTGGCCAGGCAGAGGCAGCACCTCCTGGTCTGCGCAGGGCTCGGTTTGACACCAGCCAAGATTGTATTTTTGTAAAATGGCCATTTTTAAGCAGCAGCTGTAATCTAATTAAGGATCAATCAGGGAAGGCTGTATACGCTCAGCCAGACACAGCCGACGGCGGTGACAAGCCGCATGAGACAGAACATGTTTGCTGGCTCAGCTCTGGCAGCAGGCAAGGAGCCCCTCCACCATGAGCCGGTGGCATCGTCAAAAGCCAGCTGTACTGCAGCTATGTTTGCATCCACCTAAAGGTAGGGCTGTAAAATATCCATGGGATCGACGCACGTTCCACAGACACTGCAAATACCCGGGGTGCCACAGGTGACACTCCTGTCCCATAGGTTTGTGTCTATGGGGACCGGCCCGGCCGTGGCCAAGCCACCCCCGTGGACCCTCCTGGGCAGCCGTGTCGTGACAAGGGTCCCGTGACACCCGGGCAAATACGCTGCAATTATCCGTGCAGAATGGCATTGGAAGTCAGAGAAAGCCAAGTGCCTTTACCTACCCGCTACAAGCCCCAGCAGAAAGAACGGTGTGGATTATTGCTTAGAGAACAGTGCTCTCATTTTAAATTTCATTTAAAAACTATCCAATTTGGAGAGATTTTATGCCATACATCTCTCCGCTTTGAAAAGCATTGTGCAGCTGAGAATACACAAACAACAGGGAGAAGGTTATAAACACCTTTTCTCCTATCTGCATATTTTATTGTGCAAATTTCCCCCTCCCCCCAGTCCTATTCCAAACACTATTTTTAATTTGCATTCCGTTCTAAACCCCATATGGAGCACAGAGCATTTGCATAACGTCCAATACATTATAGATTAGCTTTCACAACATTATACAGTATTGGGAAATGAGGAGGCTTAACATGCTAATTAGGGTGCTTTATATTTTTTTAAAGCCAAGATTGCAGCTAATTGCACACACGCAACTGCCAAAAAAAGAAAAAAAAGTAGCAAACTAAAATTATCTTAACTAAACAGACGGGAATTAGCCTAAACTGGGGTTTTCACCATAGTTTGTCACAGCCCTGTTTGTCAGGTGGGGTACTGCAGTACCTCAGCCCGGGTAGGGAAGAGGCGATCTGCCCCATCCGTCTGTCCTGGCCCAAGGAGCAGAGCGGGGCGGCAGACAAGGGCCGAGGAGCCGCTGCACGCCTCAGGCCCACCGACCCTTTGCTGGCAGAACCGTTGCCGTGCTGGGTGCTGGGGGGGCTGTAAGCCATCCCGCCTGGCATGGGGCAGCCGGTACGAGATGGGCAGGTTGTGTCAGGGGGAGGAAAGTCTGATGTGAAGCAGTAGCTGGTGCTTGTCCTCCCCTTCCTTAGCCTGTCCTCCCTCCCCAGCACGCAGACGACCTGGGGGTTCGCCTGAGCTCCGCTACTTTGCTGACAGCACTGGGATGAGCAGCGCGTACCTGAGGGAAGAAGTCCTCTCAACCTGTTAGAAAAGGCACTCATTAGGGCTTCACAGATGGACCACAAAATACAGCTTGTTTGAGCAAAGTCCTAAGGAATGATTTGTCTGCTTCCAAGAAATGAATCCCGAGACCTCTTGATGCATGAGCTGCTCCCCAGTGCAGCAGGATCCAGGTGACCTGATGGGGGGAGAAGGCATGATGCCTCTGCAGCCCGGTCCAGCCCTTCACCCGCCGGGATGCAACGCAAGCTGGTGCGGGATGGGCTCCCAAATTCACGAGTTGTTAAACGCATTGAAAATTGAGCCTGGCTGCTGGTACGTTTTCCGATTGCTCATCTCTGAGTAGCTGTCTACCCTTGTTCAGTTTAACAGTCAGGCACAGTTTTGGCCAAGATTGTGATGGAGGTGCGGAAAGGCATGGCTGGATCGGGACATTTTTCTCTCCGAGCGCTCAGCAGTGCGCACTGAATGCAAATCCTCCGTACCATGCCTCGGCTTGCCCCAAAAATGCCCCTGCACAGCTCCAACAACGTGTCCACGCTGGCAAGTCGAAGGCTACCCAGTTGCAAAGCGTTTTGTTTGTTCTTACAGAGGGAAGCGCAGGGCTCTTCTGGGAGCGGGGGCTGTTGGCCGTAGGAGGAGGGTTTTCCATAGCTTGCCCTGGCACTGTTTGCTTGGGGAGGGGTTTAATTGCCTTAGCGGTGGAGGAACGGAGAGACTCACCCAGGTCCCGTGGGAAGGCTGTGTCCCAGTCACCCACCAGCCGGCTGCACTCCCCCCAAAACGGCTCAGAAGACCATTTGCTCAGTTTCTGGGTCTCTCTCAAAAGGCTTCCATTTTCTCATCTTTTTCCTGGGATAATTTTGTGCTTTCCAGCTGTTTTTTAATTAGGTTGCTGCTGTTGGGCCGTACAGGATATCCTATGAGGTCCTCAGCCCTTTCCCGGGTGGCTTCAGCTGTTTTTCCTCTGCCTTTAATTTATGTCGGGATTCTTTTTCATCTCCCCCCGCGTGGTTTCCAGCCTAGCTCTCTAGTAGTTTGGTTGCTTTTATCAAAGTAAAATGTTCAGAGGTTTGAGAGCTTGTGCTCTCTTGTTGTGTTCTGTGTGCCCAAGAAAAGGAGCTGAGGAAATTCGGACCGGGACATCAGCATTGCAGGTGTCGTAAGACATTCTTGTGCAGAAGCTTGAAGTATTTTTCTTCCTCACCATAACGGAAGGAATTTTTTTGTTTGCACCCTTGTGCTTTTCATCCAGGTGTAGTGGGTTTGGCTGAGCCAGGCTTAACCATGTGAGGCTGGATCTGCCGGGCAGGTTTAGCAAACCTCGCTAAGATATTTTTTGCTGGTATCTACAAATGATGGGAAGACTTGAGCCTAGAAAAATGGTACCAGGTGCCTGATACTGAACAGAATTGCCCCCAGTGGCAAATTAAGGCATTTGCTATGGCTGATTTATTTAAGGGAGGCATGACGTTAAGAAGCCCCGTGCCCATCTATTCTCACAGGCTTCACTCTGTCAGTCTGCTGCGAACATGATTTTACACCGGGGATAGAGGTGGATTTTCCTGCCGTTTCAGCTCCCACGAGTGGTTTCTCTGCTCCCCTGTTCGAAATGAAACATGGCACCATCCCAAAGGGAACCTCCCCTTCCCTTTGCCTTGTGGCCCCGGGGCTGCCTCCCTGCTGCATTCAGCCCCTCTTGGCTGGGGACACCAGCCCCAGAAGATCTGCTGCATCCCTGGGTGCTGGTGGCCCCAGGTGACAGGATGGAGAGAACTGATTTTTGAAAAATAATGTGCACTTATTCATCAAAATCTCACCCCTAAACTAGGTGCCCAGTTTAAAAATCCTGGCCACCTCTGCCTCCTAATTCAGGAATTGCTACAGCACTGCTTTGTCATGAAGCTGATCTTGCATGAAGTACAGTATCCCACGCTGATGTGTGGGATCATCCCTCAGAAGAAAGAGCTGCGATATGCTCTTTGTAGAGCATCTATTACACTTCTGTTTCATTATTATCTATTTTCCATCTACACCTTTAATGTGAAAAATAGGGAACACAATGCTGCAGAGCCCATCTGCTCTCTCTTACATCTCTTCGAGACACCCTCACCCCGTCTGAGGGACTCCTTGCCCTGCTTCCTCTCCCCACAGCACCAGTTTCAGGTTACTTGCGGTAATTTTTATCTCCATTGAGAAAACTGGTGGCATTATGATATTTTTCTGGCCAGGATGAGTTAAAAGTGAATTAATCATCAAAGAAATAGGTTTTTAAGAGTCCCAAAGTGAGAGGTGTAACTTCTGCCTCTCTCAAATTAGAAACTGTAACAGGTTTTAAAATTTGATTAATGACCTTTTAGGTTAATTTTCATGGTTTCACCTGCACCTATAAAAAGTAGATAACCCAAACCCCGTTATTTTTATCTAGGGCCATCAGTTTAGCTTCTACTGGCTTAGCAAAGAGACCCAGCGAGCTGCAGTCTCACAAACAGCTGCAGAAGCTGGCCAGGTGGCTCCTTTGGCAATCCGATTCCAGTTACTGGCCATCACGTTTGTGTGCCAGTGCTGCAAACAGGTCCCTGAATGAACTCCGACTGCGCAGAAGAGTCTGAGCAGCTTCTTGGAAAAGAACGTCCCGATCTTGCCAGGAAAGGGCTGTTTTCAAGGAATGAGTGATGGGATGCACTGATCCTCGTGGCTCTGTAGCCCAGTGTTTGGGCCGGTCACAGCAGGTGATGCAGAGAAGAGATGGTGACTGCTACGGGGTGAGATTTCATAGAATCATAGAATCATAGAATGGTTAGGGTTGGAAGGGACCTTAAAGATCATCTAGTTCCAACCCCCCTGCCATGGGCAGGGACACCTTCCACTAGACCAGGTTGCTCAAAGCCTCATCCAGCCTGGCCTTGGACACTTCCAGGGAGGGGGCATCCACAACATCTCTGGGCAACCTGTCCCAGTGCCTCACCACCCTCTCCATGAAGAATTTCTTCCTGACCTCTAATCTAAACCTCCCTGATTTCAATTTATACCCATTACCCCTTGTCCTGTCAAGATTTAGGAGCAAAAGTCACTTTGGGACTTGAAAATCTCACCCAATAACCCCCAGACTTTCGCCGGCTGTGTGTAACCGCTGTTTGAGTGGCATAAAGTCTCAGCAACACTGTAGTTATGTTTATTACTTGCAATCAATAAAGATTTAAGTGGTGATTGGAACAGCTTTGGATAATTCACATCCCATTCTAATCTCTAATGGATGTAATATAAATGTTATACCCAAAAATGATCATTGCCAAGGAGAGCAAATGAACGCGGCAGACAGCACACTGTTCCTCAAACCAGATGAACCATCGCCCAGAATTAATTTAGAATTTTTAGACACAACCTTTCAGAAAAAGGAGCTGCAAAGAAAAGGTGCAACAAGTAAAGGCTCTTCGAAGCACTAAGTAAAGGGCTTCCTTGGAGTTGTGCAGGATGGGGTGGGCAGTGCATGGGTTACACTGAGTCTCCCAGGCAATGGGGCTGCCCCAGGGCTGCCCAGGCACCTCTCACCACCTGGGTTTTACAAACTGCAGGTTCCTCCACCCATCACCAGCTGGTTCCTGATGTTCCGTGGAATATTTGGGGTACAGGGTACAGCGTGGCATTTTCTCAGCACTGTTTTTGCAGCATCTTGATGGTTCAAATGTAGCTTTTTTTGGTGGTAGAGCGTGAAGAAATCACTCATGAGCTTCAAGGAAGACCAGAATAGCATCAGCAGTGCGAGCTCCTCTATGCAAACATCGTTTCTCCACTCGTGCCCAGGGCTGAGGCTCAGGGTAGCAGAGAACAAGCTGCACAAGAGCTATCAGCACACCTCAGCCCAGGGAGGGATGCCGAGCTGGCTCAGGAGGATGCCAACTGCTGGGTAAGAACTCCAACTGCTGCAGCTCCGCTGCTCTTATGAACGGTCCCCTTGCAGGAGGGCTTGGTGACTTCTGCAGTGCTATGCAGGCCTCCCCGGCGGCACCGGGAGGGACGCATGCCATCTCACCCAGGGGCAGAGTTCATTCTGTGATAAGGCCAATGGCAACGTGGATCCTCCTCATAAAGTAGATGGATGCTGGCCCCAAATGTATGGTAAACATGGAGCCCTGTCCACTGCCAACAGGTTTGGCTAGAAGGGCAAAGACACGAGTTCCCGATGTGCTTAATACTGCCACCACCACAGAATCACAGAATCTTTTAGGTTGGAAAAGATCATTAAGATCACCAAATACAACTGTTAACATAACACTGCCAAGTCCACCACTAAACCGTGTCCCTGAGTGCCTCATCCACAGTCTTCTAAATCCCTCCAGGGATGGTGACTCCCCCACCTCCCTGGGCAGCCCCTTCCAATGCCTGACAGCTCTTTCCGTGAAGGCATTTTCCCTGATATCCAATCTAAACCTCCCCTGGTGCAACTCCAGACCATTTCCTCTTGTCCTATCGCTTGTCACTTGGCATAAGAGACCAACGCCCCCTTCTCTGCACCCTCCTTTCAGGGGGTTGCAGAGGGCGCTTATAAAGCGGTTTTTCACTTGTTTTACTTTTAATCCCTGTTATTTTTAACTAATCCCTTTAATTTAGGAAACTGACATATTTAGAGCACTCTCACTTCTACAGTAGGAATTTTTCTCTTGTTTCTTAGGACCAAAGCTGTCCTTGCTGGCTGGAGCATCCACGGGATTGCTGATGTCAGCACAACCCAACCAACAACGCTGTAACTTCAAAGGGTTTAGACATCGAATGTTTGGGTTTCTAAAATCCACCTCATAGTGTTAGAAGAAAATCAAGTGGATGAAGGCATAAAGAAACAAGCATGTTCTTAATTCAAAATGCTTTCTAATATTCTCTAGGGTAAAACTACTGAAAACAGGGGATTAATTGCTCCTGTTGGCATCACTGGCAAATCTCCACTAAGGTCACAGGAAGCAGAGTGTGAAGCTTGTTGCAGACCCCTGGGAAGTGTCACCCTTACGGTGCTCTGAGAGGTAAGTGTCTGATAGGGACAAGGAGCATGACCCTGAAAGACTGCCCCAGTGCTCTGCACCGGGATTTCAGCCCCACGCACCCAGCACCGCAGAGGAACCCCTCAAAGACACACATCCCCGAGCCGGCCTGCGCAGGGGCATGGCAGCATGGGGCAGCGACTCCTGCAGAAATCAAGCCCAGGCACTCTGCTTAATTTGACAGGATACCATAAAAATCTCACTAACAACCATCTTGGTATCATTAAAATACAAAGATAGAAACAATCCAGGAAGAGATACCAAATCCAGCATTATTCTCTAGACAGCATTGCTTGAGGTTAAAGACCCATCTAAATCAAATAAGGCACTTTATTCCCCCAAGCTCTATAAATCCCAGCCTGATCTGTAACTATTGAATGGACTTTTTGTCAGATCTTGTTACTGAAATAACTTCTGACTAGATACAAAACCTGCGGGTGAGTGCACCGTCCAAGTGCTCTGCTCTTTCCGAGATCAGATCTATCTGCCTGTCGTAATTCACCAACTTAGCAAGGTCTCTGTGCCCCAACTTCATGCACCCACATGTGAGGGATAGGGAAGATTTCATATGGAAATGGGCTCATCACTAAACCTCACGATGTTTGTTGCAAGACTAGAGTTACCTGGTATTTCAAGTGGCTTGAACAGAGCCCTGGAAATACGGGCATATAAACATATGATCACTCACTATTCCTATTTGTTACCTTCTGTCTCAAAAAGTGATCTATATCTCACATTGAATATTTAATATTCATGGAAAAAGCACCAGGCATTTTTTTAAGGAATGAACACTTGGTTGCTCTTTGCTACCATTTCACACCTGCACCATTTTTCCCCTGCCCTGTGTTACCAGCAGTTGCACACCTACAAGATTTAACATCTGAGGGATTGAAATGCTTTATGGATGGGCAGAAGAAGGGATAAAAGTGAAAGACATCCAGTTTGAAAAGACAAAGAGCTTTCAGAATTAGAAGATTAAAACTTGGCACCTCAAGCCTCATATATCCCCCCAGCCACCTAAGAAATACGCTGCACCCTGATGGCTGGGATAGTGGTCGGAGGTGTCAGACACAGCAATAAATCCCCCGGCAGAAGGATGTTCTTCCTCAACAGCAGAGCCAGAAGCAGATCCCAGTGCTCAAGGCATGGAGGCCCTGGGTGCCGGCGAGCAGCACCCGGGACTGTGGCTCCTTGGCTGCCAGCGCTGGCCGTGGGCTCATCCGTGGCCATCACTGAGAGCCGGCTGGGACCCTCCCTCAGGAGGTCACTGCACATTTTCCCTCTTTTGTGCCTCTTGGTGTTGGGGGGTGACAAAAGTTTTATCTACGAAATAGCACACAAGTAGTTTTAAAAATCTGTTTATGCTGTGATACGGCCAACAATATTACTGTGTTTTTCCATAAATTGTGTTCTTTTGGTCAGTTCCAGGTTTCTCGCCTTTTTTTTTTCAGACGCAGGTTGGAGCAACCACTGTATCACTGCGGAACCTGGGGGGACTTCCCTCGCAGTAACCAGGGATGCGTTTTAAATTCGGGTGTTTTAACTGACGCTGCAGTTGCTGCAAGGTGGAAGATGCAGAGAAGCACGATGCCACCGTAACACCTACGCACGCTCCGAACACCCGCACGGTGCCGCATGTGTTACCGGCTGAGGCTGCGCCTTGTTTGCGGAGGTTTTGCAGTTTTTGCAGAGTTTGCAGCCTGCGTTTGGCGGCAGCAACTGTCTGTAGGAAAGTGTATTTATGTGTTTCATAAATGTGGCTCAAACAAATTAAACTCTGTGCTAACAGGATCGTAATTTAACAGACGCGCCCCGTGCTAGTGCAGTCATACGCGCCTGTCGGGTTGGGAAATGCAAGCGGGAGCAAGTTCATCTACAGCACTGCCCGAGACTTGAGGTGCAGATGCGGCAAGGGGGTGAGAGGAAGAACCACCCGAACAGGGGGGCAGGACCAGGGAGGCTTAATGTCACGCTCAGACCTACAACATCCGAAACAGCAAGGCGGATCTTTCCTGTCACTGCCTGCATCCTTCCTAACCTGGATGGATATGAGCAAGAGACTCAACTTACCTTGCGTGCGGGCTATCCCCTCACCTCCTCTTGCCTTTAGACACATCCATTTTTCCCCCCGTCTTCCACGATTTGTTTTCCTCTCGGGATGGCCTCTTCTGCGACTCCTGCTCTCGGGCTCCTCAGCAGGCTGCGGGTAGGTGCTGCTTAGTCCAAAGGCTACACAAGACATTCAGAGAGCGGCTACGTCGCTGGTACAGAGCTAGAGGAGTCCGACCCATGACTGCAGTGCCGGCGAGCGCAGAGCAATCCACCAGAGCAGCCAAGCGCCTGCGTCCACCTGAGCTCAACGCTGAAAGGTCAGAATGACTTTGAAGAAGAAGAAGAAAGGCATTTACTGGTCCCTTTGTACATTAAGTGACAGCAGTTACCGTTGAAGGGGAAACCACCGAGCCCAGACCCCTAGGGAGATGTTCAAAGGAAGAGCTCTGCTCCCGCTGCTGGGAGCCCCACTTCCAGCTGCTGCTTTTCCTTTTTCCTTTTCCAGTGCCGAGGAGCTCTGCCTCAGCTTTTCCCATACTGATGCTTACAAAGCCGGATAAATGACTCACGCAAACAATTTATGGACATTAACTGTCAAGCACCACCGGAATGATCAAACTGAGTGCCTGAGTCCCAGGTCTTCCTCTCGGATTCCTTGCGGCCATGAAGGCAGGACGCAGTGCCACTGCACAAGCCCCGGCTCTGCCCTGGCGCACACTGCACAAACAGTGCAGTGCACTGTTTCCCTGCACGCTCAAGGCAGCAAAACCAGTCCCCACCAGGGTCATACAGGCAAAACGATCCGGTTCCCAATTTTTAGATGCCAGCCCTGACTCCACCAGCTCCTTCCCAGCCTGGGCAACCTGCTAGTCCCACATTCTTGCCAAGTCTTCTAGTTATGTTCCCAGGAAAATACCTGTGCACAGCAGCACAGACATTTCTTCATCCCAGCACAGGCTCTCTGTCCTCCTTGGAAATGCTGTGAGATGCTCCGATGAACTCCGGAAGCATTAAGACTTCATTATTGGCACAAAACATACACAATATTATTTCTTAATATGGGGTAAAGTAATAGCTGTCAATTAAACATATATTCTGATGGCTTCCTTTTAAAGTCTTATTTTGCTTTGTCACTAATTTGCAGAATGCAATAATTTCATAATACTTTCCTAGCTCTGAGCATAATACAGCTCTGCGCTACTATCACCGGCTCTGACCAGCCATTTTCTCTTTTTCCAGCTCATAACCCAGGCCTGTAGAATAGATGGCAAGTAAATTCATGCTGATGAACATTATTTCACACAAATAGGCCAAATAAATTGTGCTGCGTCTTTTGAAGATAGCCACTTCCCCAAATGTTCTCGTTAAAGCACGACACGTTTGGCAATGGTGCTCTTTAGATGTCAGGTATCATCTGAAATAATTCATAACACATTTCTTCTAAAAATATGCCACTTAAAAAAAATTATGCTGCAAATGCTAAGGGCTGCGCTGAAAGTGTATCAAAGCAAAACAGCTGAGAGAAACGGGGGAACAAATCCCATCTGCTAATGGCCACACTCACAGCTCGGAAGGGCTTGGGAACATGCTGCTTTACGGAGCGTGGCGCTGAGGGCAGAACTCAACTAGCACGCCGGAAAAGTAATCCTATGATTAAAAAGAAACAACTGAAAAATGAAGTAGTATTACAACGCATGTCATTTCACGGATGTACTCAAAAAGAAGTATCCGCCTAAAAAATAACACGCTAAAGAAATTAAGTCAAATAATTAGCAAGGAATCTTGGCACATGAATTTGGCGAGATGCTGCAGTCAATCTCCTTCTGTGTTGGTTGTCATTAAATGTTACCACGAAGGTATAAGAATACAAGAAATGTATCAACAGCAGAACTATAGAAATTTAGCTTAGCAGAAAATTGTTCCTATGCAACCGAATAATTAAGTTTCACTTAAGTCACTCAGCCTGCTACCGCCGTCTGCATCCCCTTTTGTCTACTTCTTGTTAAATTCCTATTCAGCCATCACTCAGCGCTGAGATGATAGGATTGTACAATAAACAAAATAATTAGTTTCCAAACTCATAATAGGCTGTAACATATTTCCCGGAATATGTTTTTTTTATAACTGCATTTTGCATCCTCTCACGACTGAGAACTCAGCTCACATGTATAGGAGAATTTGAAGAATTTTGCCATGAATCCAACAGATGAAGATAAATCCACGCACATTTAGGAGAGCTAAGTGAACAAATCCTGATGCACATACCAGAATGTCTGCACCAGCCAAGCCAGCCCACACGTACTGACATGCGTCACAGACAAAGTACGTAAGGATGGAGCACAGTCCCCTTCAGACTTCTCAGACAAGGACCACTACCGAAATGGGGTAACTCCCTTCGCCAGGGCAGCACCGACAGCCAAGGCAGCGCAGGGCAGACTGGCACCCTCTGTTCCACACCAGCGCTGGCATATACTGGGAGCACTGAAAACGAGACATACATCAGCCGAGGCCTTTACAAGGATCTCATCAAAACAGCACAATCTCTTTAGTCTTAAATTACAAGCGGACCCTAGGAGCAAGGGATGCTCACAGGACTAACCTTACGTGACCGAGCAGATTAAAACACCTGCAGAAAGTCAATTCCTTTTCTTTTTCCCGCTGTAAGACTCGAAACCCTTATGAAATTTGAAGTCACTGTTGAATTTTCCAAAGGTGATGAAGAGGTGAACTCACAACTCACCTCCAAGCACAGGCGAACCGCATGCTAAACCACAGGGAGGATGAGCATGGGAGGGCATGTCCTGGTGAGGAGGGTCCTGTGCGGTACACGGGTGGGCACTGGCGCAAGCAAACCGGCTGCACACTTACCTCTGCCTTTCAGCGCAAGCTAGAATATCAGACGGCACAGAGGAAAGCAGCTTAAGAAACTGGCACCATCAGTCTGCAAGGGCTCACCGCTACACGCAACCCGTTGGCAGTAGGTAGGAAGCGGCTGATACGCACTCGGGGCGGCGATTTCCCAAGCCTGGGTCTCTACTGGCTGAGCTGAGAGGGGCTCTGTCAGCTTAGTCGGTAGAGAGAGCTGCCCTGAGTGAGTAGTGGTCCCCGTGCCGCCCGGTGTGACGGGGTGCAAGGTTCTGCACCTGAGGCACCTGCGCCACCCCGTCCTCTCTGCCACCCCCCAGCCATCACCTCCTTTAAGGGAAAAGGGAAGAAACAACCGTTTTGAAGTGACTCCTCTGAAATGCTTTACAAATGAAGCCGTGTCCATGTAAACAATTAACCGGAGAGGTGGGATGACATAATGAGGCCAACTCAGGCTTCTGGTGGAAGGATGGAGAGGAAGAGGCTAGCGAGACTGTCAGGGCTGTAGCGCCCGGGGGGCTCAGCCACAGCTTGGTGTCAGCAGCCGCTGATGGGGGTGTGCTGCCGGGAAGGCATCTGCCTGTCTGCCGCAGCGCCGCGGCATCGCAGCCGGCAGCATTCGGTGCCTACAACGCGCTACCTCAAACGAAAAGCCACTTCATCACAAAAAAGCCCTTTGATTTACGGTATCTCTAGAAACAACCCCCTACCCCTATCCGCCTGCCCTAGCTTAGCCTTCTGCGGGATGTTCTCCCCCAGGGAGGAGCTCGCCGACCCGCGTTCTGCCGGCTGAGCCGTGCCCCCAGAGCCGACGTCTGCAGCTCCAACAAACAAGTAGTCTTTCATCACAGCGGGCTACGACAAACTGCAGAAAGACAGCGCTTTGTGATTTACGGATTAAACCAGCAAAACACGTGTCACCGTGTTTGCTCCCCTTCCCTCTTCACTGGGGGCTGATCCACTCTTTAACATTCACTGACCAGGGCCAATTGCTAACGGACGGTATTGCTCCTTGTGAAAGGCCTTTCTGCACAAGCAAAAGTAGAAGGACGGCCCTGCCCTAATTATGACCACTAAAAAATCCTTTCTAGCTTCCTTAGGGCTGAAAGCACTGGCTGGTTGGGTTTAATTCAATGAACTCGAAGCAACAAAGTTCGCTGAAGCTGATCTGTACAAAGAATTTTCGTTCATGGAGGTGGCACTGGACAATGCGGTGCTGGATCCCAGGAGAATATTAAACATTTTATATACTGGAAAGTGCAACATTATATAAAAACATTGCACGACAGATGGGCAGCAGAGCTGAAAAGCATAAAAACGCTCCCGCTTGTCTCGCTGCTGAGCAGTGCAGACCTCCGGTTACAGAACAGACCTGAATTCGAGAGCTTTTCCTTCCTTTATTATTACACAGTGGCTTTTGCTACCACCAGAGATGAGTAGCTGAGTAATTTCCTACGTAGTCAACTGTAAGCAACTCTTACTAATAGAATGCAGCAGTAATTTGCAGTAATTGTCCAAAACTGTGGTTTACTGAAAATACTGTTATTATTGATTTTGGACCAAAGCTGAAGCATTTTTATAAGAGAGATTAGGAGTTATTGTTCCTTAAGGAACTGGTTTTACTAGCTGTTGGAGAGTGTCACTATGAAAATTAATCTCAGTACTTTTCAATATAACAATGTATTTTAAATTCATTTTCTTGGTAATTCCTGTGACCAATAATATCCAGCCTACTCTAGCTACAGCTTCTCCTCACCAGGTTAAAGACTGCAGAACTGCCAGTTTTACAGGGCAAGGCTGGCAACATGAAAGCACACTAGTCAACTTCTGCAGTACACGAGCTCATTAAAGCAACTTTGGGAGCCTCGCTACCGTACAGGCTGCCTGAAAGGCTGGGGGAAGCCTCAGCTCGGCAGAAGGCATGGCCAGCTTTGCCATTGCTGTCACTGGAGCCAGGATCTGAATCCACATCTGCTTCAAAAGCACCGCAAACACAGAATACTGCTGCACAGGTGTGTGCAGAAGACCGGCCAGTGGTGTACAGAAGGTCACATTTGAGTATTATAGGCAAAACTCCCAAAACTTCTTAAGGTTCATTTCCATTTTAGTGCATTAATATACTTCCCCGTTGCAAGTAACCTCTCTCATGTTTCAGCTTTGCAAGCAAGCTCAAGCTGCTTACACACTGCTGCTACTGCTATTATTTTACCATTAATGGGTAACTACCATCTCTGCTTAACATTACGTCTTTGCTATGATCGTGGCTTGACC